>NW_013666275.1:449366-457189 GCF_000517525.1 Limulus polyphemus
ACAGTAGATATTAAGCTGTTGTTACAGTAGATACTATACAATTGTTAGAGTAGATACTATACGGTTGTTACAGTAGATACTATACAGTTGTTACAGTAGATACTATACGGTTGTTACAGTAGATACTATACGGTTGTTACAGTAGATATTAAGCTGTTGTTACAGTAGATATTAAGCTGTTGTTACAGTAAATACTATACAGTTGTAACAATAGATACTATACAGTTGTAACAATAGATACTATACGGTTGTTACAGTAGATACTATACGGTTGTTATAGTAGATACTATACTACAGGATATTGCGAAAACAACTGAAACCAATTCCTGTTTGTTACAGAGCGACAATTATAAATGAAACAGATATATATATAGTCACTTTTTCCCATCCATATTCGTTCAAAGTGAGAAATATTAGCAGATTAAAGACAATTTAAGCATATCACTTCCTCATTGCAAGACACTTAGGGAATAGTTAATTATTTGCTTGGTGTATCTGTGTCCAATGAATAGTTATTTATTTCTATTGGATTTGTTAATAATAGTTTTAGCATCGTTATTAAATCCATTATTTTTCTCATCACCCCCACGTCATTAAAGTATTCCAGATATCTTCATTTATTTGAGTATATCCGTTATTTGAACGTAATCATCTATTAGATTTAGCATGAAAATGTTCTCTTGGCAACTATAGTTTAATTTTAATTGCACTATTTAGTTTTACTATTGAAACAAGGCGTCTCTAATCGTTTTACAAAGCTGTTTAACAGTTTTCTTAACTCAAAGGATGCCTATAAATGTACACCTTTTGAAATCCCTGAATAATTTAGATTTCCTAAATATCTGTCGAAAACATATTTCGTTCGCACACACGTGGATCTATTTATCTGTATGGTTATCAAATTATGTTAGTAGTTATATTAATACAATCATGTTTCTATTTAGCTGTAAATATGTTTGTAAATCTTACATGCTTATATGTTCTTTTCATTGTTTCCTATCGCTAAGACTATATTTCTACGTATACATCGACATACCTTTTAGTATGCTTACCTATACATATCCTTCATTCATCGAGGATAGTTCTCATAATGAACATAGTACTTTAAGTAAAATGCAACACAATAACACGTGTATGCATATATATATATATTGATGCTCTTTGCACTCCTTGCAGTTTTTATGTTACTAAAACTGATGTTTTTGTAGCTAATAGAGTTAAACTTTGAGAGGAACATTTTTAAGCAACATACGATACGATGAAAGGATGGTATCGATCTTAGAGAGCTAGGAAATTGGATGTGAAGTTTTAACAGCAGGGCAGTATGGAGCTAGTAGTCCTCGGGATGACGTAATCGATAACGCTTAAGAATTCGAAAAAGTTAGCTGAGGACAACATGTCTGTCATTTTATGTTAGGAAAAATTGTTTTTTTGTTTCGGATAATCACGCAAAACTACATAAAAGCTATATGCGTTAGCAGTCATTAATTTTGAACTTGTAGACTAAATGAAACCTACTAGACAACAAGACTCACTGTCAATTATTGGGCTATTTTAACAGAATAATGGGATTTGACAGCCACATTTGTAACACGTGTACATCCCAATGTGCGAAAAGCAAATTTGAGAAAACCGAACACAAACAAGATTCAAAATCTGATAAAAAAAGAAACAAATCGTCAGAGAATACGTAAAGAAGTTTAAATTGTGTAAAATTTTGAAGTTTTATCCAAGGCTGTGCTTCATCTTGCAAGTAAATGTAACGTGAATTCTTAAAGTTTCGTGCTATCAATCAAATTTTCATAAAGCATATTTCATTAAAAAAAGCAATTTTCAAGCCTGCAATAAAAATATTATTCTGTTGGAGCAATGATGCATGTTCTACAATTTTAAAGCATAACAATAAAATTGTTCATGAGATTAAGAGTCTGTCATCCGGAGCGAATGAAAGCGAGGTTTTCATCCCCAATAGCGCTCGTGTACTGATAATATGCTTACTCACGAAACTGCAAATTTTAATTAAATTTTGTCAAATAAATATAGTTTCTGGAATACTAAAAATATTTCTTTTGTTGAATCATCCTATCTATCTTCGAGACTTGGTGACTTCTAAAAGGAGTATTGTGTCTTACGTGATGTGTATTTTCAATGGAATACTTATTTTGAAATAATCATTTTAATGTTGCCATCTGTTTTGTTTCTTTCAAATTCCTTCCAAGTATGACTGCACAGCAGTCAGTTACGTACTATACTGAACATTATATTTCATTACACTACATCCCACGATTTATATCGCACTTATGCCCTAAAGTTCATTATATGTGAAATTTGTTTCCTTAGAAATTCGTCAATTAATTAAAGTACAACAGTTTTTGGTAGCTTGTTTTTTGTTCACGTATCTCACACGTGGTACACTTCCTGGTGGTCAAAATAAATTGTTCTTCACGAAGTAATCTTGACTTGACCGGTATACAGGCATTAAACAACATTCATTTTTGTTGGACTGACCCAAATTAATCATTAGGTATTTTAAACTTTGATATCTGATCTGTAGTATTCCTTAATGATTAAAACTCGATGTTAGCTTAACAGTTTTTTTCTCAGAATTAATAGGTATACTCTTATGTTTTTGTCATATCATAGTAATGTTTATTTAATGATTGATTGTAACCATTTTTGCACCAAACTGTTTACTTTAAACAATAAGCTTTAATTTCAACCGATGATGCAAGTTATTGCTTTTGGAATTCAGTCTTCACATTGAAGGGTAATCGTTAAGATAAGTAACACAGAAAACGTAAGAAAAAGCGATGAAGTGTTCTGTTAAAATATATGTATATATATTAGCAAAACCTCATTCATCAAACCTTATTAGAAACCGTTCAGTTTGAAATCTGCGATTATATCAAAAATCGGCCAAAGCATCTAAAATTCTAATAACGCATGATTTGTTTCAATTATTATTGGTTATTAGAATTATGGTGTTTTCAAGGCAAACATCTTTGTTTGTAGTTAAGCACAAAGCTACAAAATGGGCTCTCTGTGCTCTACCCACCACAGGTATCGAAATCCGGTTTCTAGCGTTGTAAGTCCACAAATATACCGCTATACAACTGAGGGGAGGGTAGTTAATGTAAAAAAGGCGTTATATTATATATTGTTTTAGCTGACTTGAAGATATTTACTTTAAAATTAACTCGAAACCATTTGTAAAATTTCCCAAAAATTTGATATCATATGGACTTCTGAAATAAGCAAAGATCAATCATTCATCAGATATATTGTTGCCACTGTGTGAGCTGTGAATGAAAACTGTCAAAATTCAAGTAATAACTAAGAATTCTTGGGCTTATATGAAACGATTAGGATATCTTCAAAATGCTAATAACGTGGAATAAGTCGTTGAACGCATAAATTTATAGTATTTCCTCAAACTTTTAAATTGATTGGGACTATAGGATATCTTTTGACTGTAACATGGTAAGCATATGTTCGTACAAGTTGAAACATATACGTCAGAAGGAGCCTTTCTAGAAACTCTTTAACAATTTTTCTTTCGCTGTCCAGTTTCAGTACCTCGAATGCTCTTTATAATATCCGTACGACCGTGTAGTTGCACCATATTCACACGCAAAAGAGATCACCATACAAAAAGTTACAAACCCTCTTCGCCTAAAACGATTACGCTGAGAATGCATACAATATACTTCAAGAATTGTGTAAGGCTGTTGTGATGAAAAAACAAAAAAACAAACTTGCCTAACAAATATAACATAGCGAATCCCCCCAACGAACTAATTTTGACCGATTTCTTATGAATTAAAATTGGTCATGTTTAAAATACTTTTTTAACAATCTTACAACACTAAACTGCTAAAAACTGACTTGGTTAACAATGGGAAGAGATGTAAGTGAATAATTTGTAGAGGTCTGAGAGCATATGCATATTAATCACATCTTTAACTCTTAAACTGAGAAAAACAAACAAACTTGTAAACTTTCGAGACTAGAAATCTTAGTTTTGTTTTGAGACAAGCTGAGAAAAATCTAAGAAGGCTAGTATGTAATTTTATAAGGCTTAGTACATAATATCATAGAAAATTGTATTTTCACTAATACCATAAAAATTGTATTTTTCCTTATAGTTATATTTCCTAGCTACATATATGATAAACTTATTGATAAAAATTGGTATATTAAAGTATTTTGTATTTCGTTACTATATGAGAGCAAAAAATATGATATTGAGCAAACCTAATAAATATGAAAAGTCTATGGTTGCATAGTTACCAGTGATTTCATATTCATATTTTAAATGGAATGAATGACATAAAACAATCAGCATTAGTCTGTCTACGAAGGATTAACATTATTACAATTCCTACTTTTCATAACTACAAATGTGTTACTAAATATTAATGCATAAAATATTTTAAATTAAACCAAATTGTTTAATAGATAAAATAAAAAATTGACTACATAGAAGTTGAAACATCTCTCATATGTGACTTATATAGATATTTTTTTGTCAAATTCAAGAAACGTTAAAGTCAGTGAAGAGTCTTAGCATTTTTTATTATGCTGCGTACTGGGAAGTGCGTGAGGTAGCGTCATCAAAGTGATGACGGCAACAGTTATGGCTAGAATGGATTATGAAATACACTTGTGTATATCAATGGCAAAGTCAGTAATGACCAAATTTCAGAGGGTGCAGAATACAGCCATGGGAATAGCAACATGAGTAGCCAAACCAACATTTATGACACTTTGCGCTTTTTTCTTGGTTTCAGCAGCATTACTACAAGACAAAGGATTCTAGACAGCCAGGTACTACTCAGACTGACCACAACCATATCTTATCTATTGTATCAACAACTGAGAGAGGGACAGAGGATGGGGGAAGAAGATGCAATAATACAAAGACTAAAGTCGGCTTAATCCTGTAACAGTAAGATAAAAGAAAAATATATAGAGGAAATATGTTCATTAGAAAACATCAGGATCTTTGAATTAGTCTAGGCAAATGGTATTCATTTAAACAAACTGAAGATTGGCAACAAGACGTGGAGTGAAATGTTAGGACTGGTCTGAACAGACGACTTGATAGAATGGATATACGAAGGAGAACGACTCTGACATAGCAATATATGGCTCAGTCAGGAAAGACTTGACTGCACTGGCAGGAGCCATGTGGAGGGATATACATGTGCATCTACTGTTCGAACACTAAGCGGCTAACATTGAGGGATCCAGTTCATGCAGAGAAGAGGCATACGAGTGCGAACTTGTCTGGTTGACCAGTAAGATTGAAGATCTTCACAGTACTGCACTCTGACAGACTCTCTAAACTATATCATAGTATTGGAGACAGGTTTTGTCCGAAGAACATGAGTTAAACCTCTGATAGACTTGAATAATTATTTGATAACGACATACATCCCAGGCAACAATGGCAATATCATTCGTCGGAAAAAGGAACCACCTACCTTGGGCAACAAAGTAAAATCTCCGAATGATGTCATCAATGAACTATCATGTAGACTGAGGGAGCGTAAAAAGATAGAACAGAACCACTCTGGTAGATGGAAGACTAGAGGACAGAGGGTAAAAGTATGGAAATGAAGCGAGCGTGAAATTATCCGGAAGAGATAGAATTTGGTATTATTATTACTAAAAAACCGTTGAGGAGACTGTTGGAGGTAGGGGAGACAAGGTAGTGCCAAAACCCTCAAGCGTATAGTAATAGTACAACTAATAGTATTAAAATCTGTTTAGTTAAATTGGCTACAAATTGTTAAAGAAATAGAAATGAATAATATTAGAAATATAAATAACATAAATATACAGAGCAATTTTTAATAACAAATTATGAGGTAGAAGTGTTTGTTGCCGGCCCGTTACCTCTCTGTGGTTGGTCTGCACGCTAACAGAAGTTCAGCGACGGGACTCCGCAGTTGGAGTGAGAAGAGTTCGTATTAAAATAAATAAAAAGAAACGTTACAATTCGCCGTTTATTAAAAACACATTTAAATCAGGACATGAAGAAAGTCATATAGGTTTCAAATACTCAGAATATCTATCTTTCTAAAGGATTTTATTTCGATTTACATTTGAAAATTCTGTTCCACTTACTCATGATTTTAATGACAAAAATATTAGATTAGTACACCAGAGTTTATTATCAGCTAAGGAGTATTTAAAGAATAAAAGTATAACCAACAAAAGAAGAGCAGTTCAAATTAAACAAATAAAAAGCACCTACTAAGTATAATTATTTGCTTTATCATGATACTGAGGCTATTTGTATCTTCTAAAATAGCTAACATATTTAAAGATTAAAACATAAGGTTCGAGAATAGGTTATGTTTTACTCATAATTTGTCACCTATTCACCACGTAATAATATAAGCACACTTTGTGTGTTTTTGAATTTCGCGCAAAGCTACACGAGCAAAGCTATCTGCGCTAGCAGTCCCTAATTTAGCAGTGTAAGACTAGAGGAAAGGCACCTAGTTATCACCACCCACCGCCAGCTCTTGGGCTACTCTTTTAACAACGAATAGTGGGATTGACCGCAGATTATAGCGCCTCCACGGATGAAAGGGCGAGCATGTTTGGTGGGACGGGGATTCGAACCCGTGATCCTCAAATTGCGAGTCGAGCGCCCTAACTACTTGGCCATACCAGGCCTATAAGCACAGTATAAATGTTCGAAAGGATATAAGGTCAGTGCTGTTGAATATAAATATTATTAAATCAATATCCTTTGAAATGATAGGTTTACTATCATTTGAACCAGAAGACATTTATGCAAATATTTTCATTACATTTATTTTTATTTAGATAATTGATTATTGTGCACAAGCTTTATCTGAATGTCATTTTGAATATTTTTTATAGATGACTCTTATAAAATTTTATTCCAATATATGTTTTGTTTAATGTCTTTCAAATTTATTTTAAGAATCGTTCTATTTTTTTAAGAAACCTCTTAAAATATCTCAGACAGGAATCATTAATCCACTGTGGTACACGTTGCTAAATTTCTCAAATTATTATAAATTGTAGCAGCTGTTTCAAACTCGTTAAATAATAAGTAATATGTTAGTAGATGACGAAGTAACTACGTCTAAATTTAAAATTAAAATGAAAGCGTAACTATAAGTTATCATGTAAAATATTTAAGGCTATTTCACAGTTCTTTTTATTTGGAACATTGTGAAAGTGTATAATTAAATAAGCAAAAAATTATATTAAATTGCACACTTTGAAAACTATTTTTAACCAATTTAGAAATTACCTGTAGAGAAACCCCCTTAACAAAGTCTTACAACTTTTATGGAAGCTTTTCGTTTGGATTACTGGCATTCACATTATCAAGTCCCCAATACGCTTTAAATTCGTCAGTACCTTTTATTCGATCACATAACTTGATTTAGTAGGACATTTTAGTGACAATACCACATTTCAGAGATTTTGTTTTTTTTTACTATCGAAAAAAATAAAATTCCTTAACCTAAGTCACGGTCCACTTTTCACACTTGTACTGTAGTAGTGTGAGACACGATAGCTGTTGCATCACACTTGAACTGTAGTTGTGTGAGACACGATAGCTGTTGCATCACACTTGTACTGTAGTTGTGTGAGACACGATAGCTGTTGCGTCACACTTGTACTGTAGTAGTGTGAGACACGATAGCTGTTGCATCACACTTGAACTGTAGTAGTGTGAGACACGATAGCTGTTGCATCACACTTGAACTGTAGTAGTGTGAGACACGATAGCTGTTGCATAACACTTATACTGTAGTTGTGTGAGACAC
>NW_013666275.1:458165-474638 GCF_000517525.1 Limulus polyphemus
GTAGTAGTGTGAGACACGATAGCTGTTGCATCACACTTGAACTGTAGTAGTGTGAGACACGATAGCTGTTGCATCACACTTTCTCAACAGGTGCTTAATAATAGGGGATCGATTTTCACTTTACGGCTTCGCCGTCTTTCATCCGGGTTATTTCATTTGTACTACTTTAGAGCTCATGTGACTTACTTGGCAGCGAACACTTGCAAATTCATATACCACACTCATCTTTTGCGCACTCTTCAAAGCAGAGATATAGTACCGAATTATATCTCTACTCCTAAAATATTTTCTAACACAAAGCAGAACTTAACAGAACTTTTATAATAACACTAAAAACACTGATTATATCAGCTTCTGTATTCATTGGCTTTTAGAAGTGCTTTAGTCATCGAACACTTGTCATACTTTACAGTACAAGATGTATAGACACAATACAAGTATTGGATATTTAAAGTATCAGTTTAATTATGTAATATATTTGTGAAATGTAATAAATGCGTTCAACTGCAAAGGATCAATAAAAATGGTTATCCAGTAACTGCGTATTTCTATTCTCCTCCAAGATACCCTCCGGTGGCTCGGAGAAAAGCTTGAGGGTTTATAACACTAAAAGTCCGGTTTTCATACTCGCGACGTGCACAATACATATAGCCAATTGTCTACCTTTGCACTTAACAACAAACAAACCTTCCAGGATTAACTATTTTAGCACTAAAAAATAAAAATTCAAATCATTCAGCGGTTTAAAATATTTTCTTGACAATGAATCATTTTCATATTAACTACAAAATTGTCTGGCAGAAATATTTTGTCCAGGAACAAATCTTACTTTTACCGCATAAACGTTGCTCTTTATTTATTTGCATCATTTCATTTAAGCAATTCCGATTCAATTATATTAATTATGTTAACCAGCTCAGTGTTGCTCTTTAAATGTCCACTTTGATAAAGATTTTCCAATCGTACTCTTCCTATATAGAAAATTAACATCCCTGAAATGTACCCATACATTAAGTAATTATCAAATAACAAACATATTGATATATTCAGCTACCTTAATGTAACTAAAAATCATTAAGGAATATTAAAATTACTTCAGAGTAAAAAGACTAATGGATCACTAACGAGAATTGGAAAGCATTTAAATCTTTAAAATATTTTTGTTATGAACTAAATTTTTTTTTTCACTAAAGCAGTCTTCCAATTTAGCATAACAAAAGTGATTCAAACATTTATGCAAAACATACCCTTAGGTATTTATAAATACACTGACTGATTACTTTACTGAGATTATTACACCTATTTTCTAGAAAACTGCATTTACTTGAATAAACAAGACAAACTAATCAAGCGTTTGGCGACTGTTTGTGCTGTAAAAATTTCAGAACGATAGTTATGTTATTTTGCAAAAACAATGTGTACGAGAAAGAATATTTCGGATTTTTAAAGGAAATTTTCTTTGACCATTTGAACAGTGTTTAGCAACCTTGATCACTTAAAAAGAATACCTTTTACTTCGAGTAGAAAACTGTGGCTGCCAACTACTGGTGATGATGAAAGTGAAGACGATTAGACGGGTTTTTAATCAACAGAAATATAATGTGAAAGATTTTCAAAAACCATCATTTGGCAGACAATAAATTTTACTTTATAGAAATACGCAATGAGTGGTTAATGAAGGCTTGAAATAATGTTAAGTTGTATTTAATCTTTTTTGAACTGACAGTAGAGTTAAAAGTTAGAGAAAACTATTTGTGGGTATTTGATTTATGCACATTGCTAGTTGCTGACAATGGTGTGGGGATAAAGTACTTGTTGCGAGAACGTGGTGCTTTGAAAATTTTTAAAAGTGAATAACGTATGTAGAGTGTATGTGAACGTTGTTGTTCATCATTTGTACCTTTACATACATCATTTTCATCCCGATACCCCCCTCCAGTGGCACAGCGGTATGTCTGCGGGCTTACAACGCTAGAGTGTATGTGAACGTTGTTGTTCATCATTTGTACCTTTCGATACATCATTTTCATCCCGATACCCCCCCCCCCCAGTGGCACAGCGGTATGTTTGCGGACTTACAACGATACCCTAGATTGGGCAGAGCACAGATAGCCCATTGTATAACTTTGTGCTTAATTATAAACAAACAAACAACAAAGCTTTTTCAAAAGGGTAATGCAACAATCGATATTATCTACAGCTGGTTCGAAGAACACAAGAATGAGTTCAGTTTATTTTTTTACAGCTCAATTACTATACCTCAATACAGTTAAGTATCTTTGATATGAACCTGAACTTCGCATTCGCCACCAACAAGAAATCTTATGGTCTCTACTGAAACCTATTCCATACTGATTCCGTATTATTGCTGCGACAATTGCTTTACCTTATTTTAAGTAAGGATCTTAGTAAAGTTAGTTTATATGTGTGTGTGTGGATTTATAAATTAATGAAATAGTTTGAATCTAGTATTACTGAGATGTATTTTCAAGTTCATTCTCTATGTTTAATTAGAGTAGGTTGGATAAAGTTTGGCTGTGCCTTAATTTACTGAGGGCTTGTAACGTTACTACTCGTTATTGAAACAACATATGTCGCAATCTAGTTTGTGCGACTGAGCGTTACAATATATGATCCAAAACAATTAAATTATAATTAGGATTTATAACATTTTACATATGAGGCAAATTTACTGTGATAATGCTAAACACTCTCTTTGCTCGTTTTAATGAGAATAAATATCTGATGAGCAATCTTGCAATCTGTAATACAAATGATTGGTCATTCAGTCTATGCTTTTAAATAAGATTTGCTCGAGATAAATCTAAATCTTCACACTTCAGTACACTTCAACAAGGGCAACTTGACATCAATGTTGCATAGTTAAAATAAGAGTAATCTTCGAACACTCGTATGAGTTTTTAGTGTCTAGAGTACTTGATGTGATGTAACATGTCTCCAAAAAGAACATCACGGTATAAAGGGGCGTTATTTGGATATACAAAATAAACTAACCATTCGTTTAACGATTTTTTTGAACCGTAAAAATGCAGAACGATAACTTTGTCTAAGTTACTTTGCCAAAAATGTGTAAGAATAAGGATATTTCCGGTTTTTAAAGGAAAGTTTATTTGACCGTTTGATCAATGTGTTTGATCAGCCAAACAATAAATGTATCAACACTTGCTTGGCTGTGAATTAAAAACCAAATACATATGACAAGATAAGCCTATTGTAGTAATGGTAAAACCCTATTCATTCATTTTCTGATTTTCGTAATTTTCGAGCATATGGCGGCAACAAGGGGTGTAGAATTTCCTTGCCATGTTTCTTATTCTGTGTAATAACTAACAATGATTAAAGATGGGGTTTCTTTTGAAATAATAGTACGATTTTTAAAATGTAGAATTTGTACGCACACATGCGCTTACTCCTGACCGCACCATATTTTCACCACTGGAAATGGGTAGTATCTGCCTTCAGGTTCTCTTCAAATGAGTAAACGTCTGTAATTTGGCTACAGAGTGAAGTGTGTCTCACCTATGGACAGAATATTGCTTCATTTAATTCGCTATATAACTCACAGCATATATCATGATTTTTGCTGCTAGGTTATTATACTTATAATTAAAAACTGTGCAAACAAAAACATGAAGTAAAAAAAGCTGAAGATAAAAACTGGCAAATAGAGAGCGGGTGATAGAATGATAAACATAAAACAACAATAAAATATTAAATTGTAGTAAAATATGAGAATAATAGAAGCATAAAAAAGAAGGTACTTGTTATTTTATTCATTGTCAATGTAAATGACGCCACTTCATTAGTACTTTCGCCTAACATGGTTAGATCATGTTTCGTTACGTTATTAGCATGAAGTTGGCGTAGCATGAACTCCATAAGATGACGGTAGACATCTTTTTAGATTTTATCACATTCGTCGAGAAGTGTGATCTGCTGTTAATTCACAAGTTCAACAAAGTCATTAAGACCTCAGGCTCCACCAAGTACATAATAAATTTAAATGAAATAGCATTACTATGTCAGCCAATGAAGTTGACTGAACTCACAATCGTTCGATTTGAACAATTTCTGAAAAATAACTCTCTCGATTATTTCATAATCATCTGGGAAAACACCTTGTTTATTTGGGTTGATATAAGGTATTATTGGGTTACAAGCTTATGGTGAACTCTGAATGTTCTACGCATTTCTAAAGAAACCAACGAGTCAAACCTCCTATCACTCTAATGTTGCTAACATCATTATTCCGGGCCTAGCATGGACTGATGGTTATGGTGCTCGACTCGGAATCTCCGCAACCGAACATGCTCGCCCTTTTACCTGTGAGGGCGTTATAATGTGACGGCCAATCCCACTATTTGATGGCAAAAGAGTAGCCTAAGAGTTAGCGGTGGGTGGTGTTGACTAGCTGCCTTCCCTCTAGTCTATCACTGCTAAATTCGGACGGCTAGCACAGATAGCCCTCAATAGCTTTGCTTGAAATTCAAAATAAAAACAAATCATTATTCCACCTTCAGGAAAATGAATTGTCGCAACGACGCAAATATGGCTAAGTTCTACACTTCGATACTTACTTGTTTTATCTACAATGAGTGAAGAAAGGGTTGAAAAGTGATTCATCAAAACGAATTAATGAATTATTTACTCTTTACTAGTTTGTTTGTTTGTAATTAAGCACAAAGCTACACAATGGGCTATCTGTGCTCTGCCCACCACGGGTATCGAAACCCAGATTCTAGCGTTGTAAGTCCGCAGACATACCGCTGTGCCACTAGGGGGCCTCTTTACTAGTACTAATACTTAATATGTTAATAATAATCATTACTACTATTATTTCATACTTACCACTTCTGCTTATTCTTCTAACTATCCCCAAGTGGCACAGCGGTATGTCTGCGGACTTACAACGCTAGAAACAGGGTTTTGAGAGTACCTGTGATGGGCAGAGCACAAATAGCCCTTTCTGTAGCTTTGTGCTTAACTACAAACAAACAATTTTATAACTCTCACGAAGAGTCAATTAATCAATCCTACCCATATTTCTGGTAAGGATAAGATTCCACAAAAGGGCAGTCATGCCTCGCATTCACAAACTATAACATCAGAAAATGATGGAGTTGATCCCAATGTACTTCAATAAAAAGGATATTGTGCAAGTCATGTCAGGATTTTATCGATTTTTTATGAGGCGTTTTATATAAGGTATCCAATAACTTACCTTATTCTTAATATATACATATGAAAATAAAATATACTATAAATACACCTAATTAACTTTTTAAACATAATTTATCAGTGATCACTTTCTTGATTACTAACAATTAATTGCTAGTTGCTTACTCGTTTGATTACCGCAACTGTTCACGTTCAACCACTGGAGGTTTTAATCAACTGATATAACTCATTATAACTATGGTATATGCTTATAGTGTTATAACTACAAAGCTATAGAATATCAACTTCAGTCATACAGTATTAAGAATATAAAAATATTAGGTCGATTATTCAAATATGGCGCATTTCTAAATGGCGGTGGTATTACATATTAGTAATACAAGTAAGGTAATCAAATGTTACTTTAATAGACATGCCAAATAATAACACATCAACTTACTTAATGCTTCATCTATAGCTATACATATTGACAACAACAGGTTCTATCAGTAAAATCGCCTACGTGCCTTTTGATACTTAGGACATGTCACTGCATGTCTGTCTTGATGTCACCAGGAGGAAACAATTATTTTCACAATGAACGTAATATATATATACATATATCACTTACATCTATTGTTGTGATGTGCCTTTTGATACTTAGGACATGTCACTGCATGTCTGCCTTGATGTCACCAGGAGGAAAATCACAACAATAGATGTAAGTGATATATGTATATATATATTACGTTCATTGTGAAAATAGTTGTTTCCTCCTGATGACATCAAGACAGACATGCAGTGACATGTCTTAAGTATCAAAAGGTACATCACAACAATAGATGTAAGTGATATATGTATATATATTACTTTCATTGTGAAAATAGTTGTTTCCTCCTGGTGACATGTAGTAACATGTCCTAAGTATCGAAAGGCATATGTTTATATATATTATGTGAACATGTTTAGAGCTGTAAACTCAGAAATACCGCACCACCACCAATAAGAATGATTATAATAAACTAGAAATGTATTAAACTCCTCTTATGAACTGAAATTCAATGTTAAGTGACATTTTACTATAGGCATAAACATGAATTATTTTAGGGCAGCAAAGAAGTTTTTAAGAAATTGCTTTTAAAGGTTTCATTTTAACTATGAATGTTATACTATTAGCATGTTGAATTTTGGGAGAGCACAGAAATGTCTAAATATTACGTTTTTCAACATGATAATTTTGAGTCAAATCACAAACTACTTGGAAGAATAAGACTGATGAAATATTAAAAAAATATTATGCACAAGTTTCAAGATTATGGTATTAAAATGATAAATATTTCATTTATAGACTATTAAAATTTCTTTATTCAAAACTAGCACAAGATTACATTTGGAAATTCAATTGTACTTGTGTGGACATTCAAGACACATTTGAATGAAGTATTACAACAATAAAAAGCTAACAGACAAACAGAAATGCCTCATAGGTCCTAGGGTAGAATACCTTGTTGAAAGGACAGTATTGTTGGGTATAAAATATCTTAAACTGTAGCCTGTTATTCGAATTTTGAAAGAAAGAAAACATTTGACCTAAGACTACTCTGGCTTAGAAAATATTATATTTCATCTGCAAACTGACAAAATATATTTATATGACTTCTTTTATTCTTGTCTATTTTCAATCTTTTCGTTGGAAACACCTTTGTTTTTATTATTGACCAATTAATTTAGAATTGTAGTCACCATTACACGATAATTGTAAATATTTTGCTATTATTCCAAAATATCACTTTTGAAATAATTCCACGCTTTGCAAGATCTAAAAGCGAACTAACTATTCCTTTTTTGTTCGTCTCTGCTTTAAAGTAGTGTCTTGATATTGGTGAATGTAATTTGTTAAACGTTTCTATCTACTATCAACGTTATCTATTATTGCAACTGCTTTTGCAATCATATACGAATTTTATCTGAAAAACCCACCTTTATGAGAAGTGTTGGGTTTAAAGGGTCGAACAATGGTAGTAAAGAGATGTGGCTGATGTAATCGATGTAATTATTTAATTAACACTTAAATTATTTCTCTAATGTTATACAATAAACTTGTGTAAGCCACAAATTGTAAGCTGTACGATCTGACAAAGAGCGTTAGCTCGAAACGTCATCCTTCTTTAAATAAAAATATGAAAAAACTTGGCGATTGTTCAACCTATTATTTAATTTTAAGCCAAAAGTTAGCGTTTCGCTAAACAGGACTACTTTCATCTTATAGGTAGGGTATATTGATTTATAATTTTCACGTTTAATTTATTTTCTAATAAGTATTAGTAAAAGTCTAATGTTTTTGTTAGTGGTATCTATGCATTTATTAGAATAAACACTAAGACTTTTTATTAGAAATAAGTTTAAACTATGTTAATGAAAGAGGAAAAATAAAGAAGAGTAGAAGTAAGTGATATACCTAAGATATATAATATATATAAGCAGTTTTAATTTTATAAAACTGCTTGGTTTTATGGAATACTGAAAATATTTGAATGTAGTTGAGAAATATATAAGGTAAATGGATACAAATAAATTTAAACGAAATTAGAAAAGTCAGTTGCTCCTAACTTTAAAAAGGTTAGAAGGAGAAAAAATAACATTCATAATGCCATTTTAAAATTATAGTACAAACGTTAATAGGTATGATGGTCTAGCTTAATGCTATTGTAAGATTGTAGTACAAACGTTAATAGATATGATGGTCAAGCTTAATGCCATTGTAAAATTGTAGTACAAACGTTAATAGGTATGATGGTCTAGCTTAATGCCATTGTACAATTGTAGTACAAACGTTAATAAATATGATGGTATAGCTTAATGCCATTGCAAAATTGTAGTACAAACGTTAATAAGTATGATGGTAGAGCTTAATGCCATTGTACAATTGTAGTACAAACGTTAATAGATATGATGGTCTAGCTTAATGCCATTGTAAAATTATAGTACAAACGTTAATAGGTATGATGGTCTAGCTTAATGCCATTGTAAAATTGTAGTTCAAACGTTAATAAGTATGATGGTAGAGCTTAATGCCATTGTAAAATTATAGTACAAACGTTAATAGGTATGATGGTCTAGCTTAATGCCATTGTAAAATTATAGTACAAACGTTAATAGGTATGATAGTGTAGCTTTTGTTTTGTTTTTTATCTTCAGAATGTCATACAAGCTGCGTAAGAACTATTTGTGCATAGTCGTCTATAATTTTGAACTGATAGACTACAAAACGAGCAGCACCCACTGTAAACACTTGAACTACGCTTGAATGACCAAACAGTAGGATTTGATTTCATTATTATACCTTACCCACAGCGCCAAAGTACAGGGCGCATTTTTCGGGCAACAGGTCTCGAACCATGAATTTACAGCACGGGCATAAACTACCCACAAAGCCTTAAAATTAGACACTTAATTTAATTATTTATAAGTGAGTCCATTCACTCTAACCACGCCATATTAATAATATTTGAACTTAAAGTGTAATATTTAAGAAAAGTTTAACTCACATTACTTTTTCGATTACAAGGATATGCATGTATATAGATACGTTATATATATATATATATATATATATGTATGTGTATAATATGCTTAGAAGTGGGATTGATTGGTGGCTCACGGATATAGTAAGATAAAATAACTCCATGATATGTTTATCCGTACAAAAATCCAATTTTGTTTGTAATTAAACACAAAGCTACACAATGGGCTATCTGTGCTCTGCCCACCACGGGTATCGAAACCCGGATTCTAGTGTTATAAGTCCGCAGACATACCGCTGTTCCACTTTTACAGATCACTTAATGTAAACATACATTAAAAGTACAACTCGCTTGTTTACGTGTTCTAGGATTTTAAAACAACTCATTTACTACAAATGGACATAACGGTTTATTTGTTTATACGGAAGTATAGAATTTCCTAAGTTTTTACTTTTGACTTAAATTTTTCTAAATAATATTTAACCTTTAGAACGCATTTCTAACTCACTAAGCCTAAAATGAAGTTGCATCTGAAATTTAGACTAATGACAAACAACTAGCAAAAGCTCTTTCACTTCGCTAAGATTTGGTTACTTTCTGAATACTCCTTTTTATTTATTCTTGTAATTTCTTTACATATTCTTTTATAAAATTCTTGCTTAAGATATCATTATTCCAACTTTCTAGCAAACTAAAATCCCTATTGACAAAACGTTTAATACGAATTACAGAACGGCGGCCCGGCATGGCCAGGTGGTTAGGACGCTCGACTCGCAAACTGCGGGTCGCGAGTTCGTAACCTCGTCCCACCAAACATGCTCGCCCTCTCAGCCGTGGGGGCGTTATTATGTGACGGTCAATCCCACTATTCGTTGGTAAAAGAGTAGCCGGTGTTGGCGGTGGGTGGTGAGGACTAGCTGCCTTCCCTCTAGTCTTACACTGCTAAATTAGGGACGGCTAGTGCAGATAGCCCTCGTGTAGCTTTGCACGAAATTCAAAACAAACAAACAAACGGAACGGCGAGCCGTATTCGAATCCGTGCGATACACAAAATGCTCCTCTCTCTTTAAGCTGTAGGTACGTTATAAGAGTAACAGTCATTTCATGAGCATGGATGCTGGATGATAGGGTGCTGCTTACTAACTGGAGTCCCTCTGGTCATTTGTTCAAGATTGGAGACGACGGCAGTTGGCCTCAGTAGCTTTGTAATGTATATATATACAAAATACAAATGGATACCTTTCAAATCTCTCCATTATAAGAAATGATTTCAAAGTATCAGTAATGACGAAATAAATAGCAACTTTAAAAAACTAAAGTATTAAATGACAACAACCTTTATAAGGTAATTTAAATATATTCATTTTTATGTTATATATTTATCTTAGCAGTTTGCATTATTTATGAAGATTCAAAAAATTAAAATCTTTTTTATTATAGATATCTTAAATACTAAAAAGAAAACACAGAAAATTTCTTAGATTTGTTTTTGTTTGTGACTTTGTCTCATGTATGTTTTTTCGTAAGAAATTAAAACAAAAATCTTTGATTGACTAGTTTTTCTTTCAAGAAATCCCAAATATTGGTTAAATGTTGGGTTACGAAAGGATTCTATGCATCATTTCTGAGGGCAAATCTACTACGTCGAAACAAAGCAGCTAACATAACATTTAAAAGCAAGATTTCTTTGCTGTAGAAGCTAACAGAAACACTTTAAGAATGTTACTGTCCATTTTAAGATGTATGGAATTTTTCATAGGGTTTAAAATTTTGCTAATCGTGAAAAACTGAATGCTTAAAATCATGAGAAAATATTACATTGAAAAATTTATTTCTGAAGAAAAAAGTCACTTCTAGATAAAAAATCTAAAGTATAAAATTATATTAGAAATATTAAATATGTGAATCTATATTCCGTTAGCTTACTTGCACATTTTCGTGTATTAGAAGCAATTATACTTTTTGTATTTAATACAAACTTCAACAACTCTTACCTCACGTACGTTTGAAGGACAAAACCAGCAATATGTCTAACTTATACAGTAACATTACAAACTTAGAAGTCTTTTATATAATTATCCGCCTATGACTTTTGCTACGTATATTTACAGACTATAAACATTTTCCAAGTTCTTTCTATCGTAATGCTTATTAAAACGGAAATACGAGTATATAAATCGTATATAAATAGTTAGATTTTCTTTAAATATATCTTGTCTCTTCAATTTTCAAAATCTCAAGAAAACCCATAAAAGTGTTCTATGGTATTAACTCGATCGATGTGCTCTCCTCGACTTACTCTGTACACCACCGAGCAATAAGATTGTCGTCTAACACATATATTCCAACACAACTGCTGCTATTGTTAGTTTGGAGGTCTGAGATCATTGAACGAAGGTTGTTTTCGCACATCGACAATGGAGTAAGTTGTGAATGTCAAAGTTGTTCAAAAGTTTTGCAACAGATCGAAACTGTACTTTTGGAATATTAAACAGACCAGATAAAGCACATTTCCTAAATAAACTTTAATAAATACGTTATGTAAGCAAACAAAAAAACGTGCAAATACGTAGTGCTCTTTCTTCCCAAACGTAGCTAATATAACTTGAGGGTTTGGTGGATATTTCTATCTTTGAGATACCTAAACTACAAATTACCACCAGAGAAAAGACGAACATTGGGAGAGAATTAATGTGGTTCTTTTAGTAGATTACGATATTAAATATTAAAAGGCCTAGTTTATGTGAATTTACAACTTTGGAAATTGTAGCTTACAACCTGTCGTACAGGCATTAGGGATAGGACCACCAAAAATCGATCTTGGAATTCGATTGCGGAAATGATACTAAACGAAGATTGTAATGATAAGGATTTCACAGATTAAGTACAGATGAAGATATAACTATATAAATATCAACGGATATTATCTATATAATAGGAATGTTAGATAACTAGCACTACATTTGTAAGCAGCCTCTATCAGAATGCGTTTACAAGACACTGTATCAAACTAAAACATCAGGGAGTTTATTGGGTTATGATATCAATTTGACACAACCGGAAAAACTTTGACATTTTGTAGTGAAGCACATAATGGAGTCAATAACACCCTTCACTGTTTATAATACAGCGGAAGTTTTGATTGTACTTCAAATATATTTTACTTTAAATAATTACTGGGTATTATTTATTTGGCTTCTCTGCTGTTTTTTTTTTGCAATTTGTGTTCCTATATTCGGCAATAATTGATCTGCATCATTGGGTAAGATACTAAAGCATATTTTCTTTAGTACTGAAATGTTGAAGGTAACTATAGGACTTGATTTATCAGTATAATTAAACGATTCACTTTAACATGCTTTTCCACTTGAAAAATTTCTCATCAAAGAAGGATATCTTCCGGAAACATTTCATATCTAATATACATTTATGTTTTTTTTCCATGATGCATTCACTTTCCTTGTCATCATCACAGCCATCATAATTATCTTCAATTAAGGTCAAAACAACATTATTAATGAAACCCATATTGTCTTTTTTATTGTGTACAATGCACCATTGATATCACAATATCCTCTTAGTAACTTGGCTGAGGATATTTTTTTTTTTTTACTGTTTGTAAATTATTAGTAGTTGTCAATACACTTTTTGGCTGCTTTCCTCAACGTCTCCGACTATATTTAGCAAAAACTGATAATACATCACATTCACAACCACAAAGAAAGCAACTAATCATTTTGAAGATCGAGGACCTTTACATTTGCAGGATAAAGGTTACATTTTGACCAATGGTTGCAATTTTTTGTACAGTCGTTAAAATAGTTGTCAGCAATTGCGATTTATCGATTTCGAGTATCCACTGGTCCAAAAAAGTTAGAAATAGGCCATATCTTCGTTTTCATGGCCAATGATACCGGTAAAAAAAATCAAACCAAAAACAAAATTTCCGTAATAGGTAATTTTTTATTAACATGAGTTTACCCAATTTTCAGATATGGGCGATGCTAAAAGATAAACGAGAGTTTGTATTGTAGGGACTAAATACCATAATGTTTTGACTTTTATTCTAGACTGCCTTTCTCTTTAAACAACATACATTTTATGTAATGCAAACTGTTTGTTTTAGCGCAAATTTTTCTTCCCTCTGTCCATCGAGGAAAACAAACTTCTGATTTTAGCAATGTAAGACCGTAAACTTACCACTTACCCACCGGGGGACTGTAACGTTTAAAAGTTTATTTTGGTTCTACTTCGTCCAAAGTATATGGAACAATTTCCTTTTCTTAAAACTTTTAAAACTGGGTTACTTCGGATTCTAGGTATATATATATATATGTATGTATAAATATTAAAATAATTTTAAACCAGATAGGTTTATAACTTTTACTCGAAAATAGTGAGAGAGATTACTCTCAATTTTAAAATTATTGGTGGATAATGTAAATAAGCAAATGTTGCAAACAAGCTTTTATGAAATATTTTTAGATTTAGCTTTGAAGGGGTTGTTGAAACTATTCCATCTGGAGGGGAAAATGGCCCATCTGGCGCTATATAGATTTTGAAACCAAATCCCATGTCGTGTCTGTTTCTCAGTTTTGCTATAGCTTTATACATATCACAATGAGAAATACTAGTTTTATTGGATAACTCGTCGAAACATTTTACCCTAAAAAGTACTGTATCAGTCGAGAAAGCAATTTATGTAAAAACGTATCACATGTTCCTTTAATATTAAACCAAAATTTATCGGCGTAATTAACAATATGAATACTATTTTACTGGAATTCAACACAAATAAGAGTTAACTTTTTGGAAGTATTGAAATAGGTGTTGCAATAAAGTTTTTACGACATGGTAGTCAAGTCTCGCATACATAAAGTAAAATATCTTGGTCCCAAAAATGTTAATTTTCTCTTTCTTTGGAGCCTTACTGTGCTTTTTATCTTTCAGGGGTTTTGTGTTGTTATGAAAAAAAATTAGCAACAGTAAAGAGATATATTGCAAGTTGGGAAAAACATGTTGATCGATTAGAAATTATATTTTATGCTGGATTTAGAAACAACTACTCATAAGAATATAAAGCTACTTTTCATATACAAAATAAGCTTTCTATATTCTATCTTTACTCTAATGTGAAAATATAAGTGAACAATAAACATTTGATAAAGCCTTGCTGCAAGCAATAATATAGATATGCACATTTGAAAGAAGACAGAAAATAAAACGCAATTTCTGAGAAATGAATCCGTTGGCAGTGTATAATTTCAAGGGTTAAACTTTTCTAAGCTCATCAAATATTTAACGGATTAAGAGGTCAGATGTAAGTTACAGACTAAAAACCGTAATTCGCTTCCCGAAATGGACATAGTGCAACTAACCCATTCTGTAGCATTGCACCAAGCAATTAACAACAACAATAGGTTTGGGTTAAGACTCAGTAGCAATGTCATCATCAGAGCTGTTACGTAAACCTATATCTTTAAAATTGATAACAAAACTAGTTTTTTTCTACAATAATAGCCAATTATTTAATCAACTTTTAATTCGTTATGAAATATAAATGAGCATATAATTAAAATATCGACTTCATTATGCTGTGGTGACGGTTAGGAAATGAAAATTTGTCCAGTACAAACAAGCATCTCATGGGGATTTTGAAAGAAAATTTATCCAGTACAAACGAGCATCTAATGGAGATTTTGAATGAAAATGTATCCAGTACAGAGAAGCATCTAATGGAGATTTTGAATGAAAATTTATCCAGGACAAAAAAGCATCTAATGGAGATTTTGAATGAAAATTTATCCAGTACAAACAAGCATCTAATGGAGATTTTGAATGAAAATTTATACAGTACAAAGAAGCATCTAATGGAGATTTTGAATGAAAATTTATCCAGTACAAAGAAGCATCTAATGGAGATTTTGAATGAAAATGCTTGTTTGTACTGGATAAATATCCATTAGATTCATTCAAAATGCTTGTTTGTACTAGATAAATTTTCATCCAAAATCTCCATGAGATGCTTGTTTGTAATGGATAAATTTTCTAATGGAGATTTTGAATCAAAATTTATCCAATACAAACAAGCATCTAATGGAGATTTTGAATGAAACATTGTCCAATACAAACAAGCATCTAATGGAGACTTTGAATGAAAATTTATCCAGTACAAAGAAGCATCTAATGGAGATTTTGAATGAAAATTTATCCAGTACAAAGAAGAATCTATCGGAGAGTTTGAATGAAAATTTATCCAGTACAAAGAAGCATGTAATGGGTGTTTTAAATGAAACTTTATCCAGTACAAAGAAGCATCTAATGGGAGTTTTAAATTAAACTTTGTCCAATACAAAGAAGCATCTAATGGAGATTTTCAATGAAAATTTATCCAACACAAACAAGCATCTAATGGAGACTTTGAATGAAAATTTATCCAGTACAAAGAATCATCTAATGGAGATTTTGAATGAAAATTTATCCAGTACAAACAAGCATCTAATGGAGATTTTGAATGAAATTGATCCAGTACAAAGAAGCATCTAATAGAGATTTTGAATGAAAATTTATCTAGTACAAAGAAGCATCTAATGGAGATTTTGAATGAAAATTTATCCAGTACAAAGAAGCATCTAATAGAGATTTTGAATGAAAATTTATCCAGTACAAAGAAGCATCTAATGGAGATTTTGAAAGAAAATTTATCCACTACAAACAAGCATCTAATGGATATTTTGAATGAAAATTTATCCATTACAAAGAAGCATCTAATGGAGATTTTGAATGAAAGTTTATCCAGTATAAAGAAGAATCTAATTTAGACTTTGAATGAAACTTTTTCCAGTACAAACAAGCATCTAATGGAGATTTTGAATTAAAATTTATCTAGTACAAAGAAGCATCTAATGGAGATTTTGAATGAAAATTTATCTAGTACAAAGAAGCATCTAATGGAGATTTTGAATGAAAATTTATCCAGCACAAACGAGCATCTAATGAAGATTTTGAATGAAAATTTATCCGGTACAAAGAAGCATCTAACGGAGATTTTGAATGAAAATTTATCCAGTACAAAGAAGCATCTAATGGATATTCTGAATGAAAATTTATCCAGTACAAATAATCATCTAATGGAGATTTTGAATGAAAATTTATCCAGTACAAAGAAGCATCTAATGGAGATTATGAATGAAAGTTTATCCAGTACAGACAAGCATCTAATGGAGATTTTAAATGAAAATTTATCCAGTACAAAGAGGCATCTAATGGAGATTTTGAATGAAATTTATCCAGTACAAAGAAGTATCTAATGGAGATTTTGAATGAAAATTTATCCAGTACAAAGAAGCATCTAACGGAGACTTTGATTGAAAATTTATCCAGTACAAAGAAGCATCTAATGGAGATTTTGAATGAAAATTTATCCAGTACAAACGAGCATCTAATGGAGATTTTGAATGAAAATTTATCCAGTACAAACGAGCATGTAAAGGGAGTTTTAAATGAAACTTTATCGAGTACAATAAAGCATCTAACGGAGATTTTGAATGAAAACTTGTTTGTACTAGATAAATTTTCATCCAAAATCTCCATGAGATGCTTGTTTGTAATGGATAAATTTTCATTCAAAATATCCATTAGATGCTTGTTTGTACTGGATAAATTTTCATTCAAAATCTCCATTAGATGCTTCTTTGTACTGGATAAACAAGCATCTAATGGAGATTTTGGAATGAAAATTTATCCAGTACAAAGAAGCATCTAATGGAGA
>NW_013666276.1:0-6256 GCF_000517525.1 Limulus polyphemus
CACAAGGGCTTGCTGAGATGCAGAATCTACGACAAAGCTGCACCTTTGGCCGTCCAGCTTTCTTGTCACGTAGACACTATGTGTGCTTGCCATTTTACACCTAGCTGTTGGGACTTTCGTGATGGGGGCTGGTGGGTGTCCCTCAGCACTAACCACTACTGGTTTCCCGAAGCTGACTTATTGGTAGTATTCTTCTTACACTGGCTCCTCCTATGTCCTTGCTCTCCACAGTTCCAACAACCTTTCTGGGTAGCAGTCTTTCCTGCTGTGGCATTTTCCTTGTGTTGAAGTTTCCAGCATTGAGCTCTCTTGTGCCCAGGTTTATTACAGTGCCAGCAAAGTCCCTCAAACTTCTCTGAAAGCTGCCTTTTTCTGGCCTTGAATCCTGATGACTGTACCAATCTTGGTATCTCTGTGCTGGACTTAACGTAGGATTCAAATTTAAGAGCTCTGGCCATTGCATCCTGCATAATAGAGGAGTGTGCTTGCTTTACTTGTATCTTCAGTTGTGGACTGTCCAAGGCATCTACAAACTGATCCCTCAGCAACAACTTGAGGAGATCAGGTGTCGCAGTTGGGTAGGCCTTGTGTGCCATACTTTCCAAATCCCGTGCCAGCTCTTGCAGGCTCTCCCCTTTAGCACGGACTCTCGTCCTAAACCTAGCCCTGTAGACTTCAGACTGATTTTGGGTTCCATACCTGAGTTCTAGAGCCGCTACCAGTGCTCTATAGTTGTGACTGTCGTCTGCTGACAACTGTCCAAGTATTTCCAGTGGTTGTCCCTTCAAGCTCGTTGCCAGATATACTGCTTTCTGCTCCTTTGTCCATCCATTCATCTCTACCAGGAGCTCAAATTGTGCTCTATATGCTTCCCACAGTGCCTTCCCATTGAATTTCTGTGGCTTCCTTCGTACTAGATCACCCCCTATTGCTCACATTCATATCTAAGATGTGACTTCTAACAGGACTGAAGATATTTGCATTAGGGTTTAGCTGCGAGGTCTGGAAGGGCTTCCGTTGTCTGATTTGTAAGGAGATGATGATCACATGTTTGTACATTTTGAAAATATTCCCCAATGTTTGAGTATGTGTGATACATTACAAGCCTTTACTTACATATATTGAAGGTAGCATATTAGGGTGAAACACGTCAGTTTTAAGTCATAGGAGAGTGGAAATGAGAGGGTCAAAATCGAATGTTCAGCACGACGGGGGACAGTCAATTTACTTACAGATTTCAAGGGCATGATATGTTTTGTATAGTTTCTAAAATAAAGAAACTTTAATTACTTTGGAGAATGTCCTTATAATTCATTTGTGGTGATTTATTCTATTTGACTAATAACATAATACAACAAGTACATACCAGAGGTATTATTACATTGGGTTGTAAGTCAGTATTTTATAAATTAAGATGTTTTCATAAATAACATATTAGTATATCTTGAAGTTTTGTTGATACATGTTTCACTATGTTTGTTAAATATGTGATTTTACTTACATATATTAATAATATTACATCGGGTTATGATGAAACACGAGTTTTATATATCAAATATAAATGGAGATTGGTTAGAAACTGATATTCATGAAACGTAAATTATCATAAAAGACAAAAATAGACGTCAGTAATTTATATACTAAGAAGTTTTCTTAAATAGTATCTTACTGTATTTTGAAGTTTTGTTAACAAATATGTGTGTGATACTAAAGTCTGAGATTTTACTTAGATATAAAAAATAAAGTATATTAGTCTATGGCGATAAGTGAGTTTCATACAAGAAAATCACAGAACACTGATTTGTAATTGATGATTTTTATTAATTTGATTATCTATCTATAAAGTGTAAACGAAAGATAATTCATGTTACCATAACAATTTCAACATTCACGTGAGGAAATATCTGTTTTGAAATAGTTGAAGAATAATCACTTGATTTATAAGTAAAGGCTCTTTTACGATTATGACTGTCAACTCTGTTTCGATATTGTTCGTTTGTGATGCTTTGGTAAACTGGTAAGTTTAAATAGTACAGTGGTAAGGTTTGCACTGATTTTTAGGTGGATAACACAAGTTATGTAACATTATTTCCTAGATCTGTGTCAGTTTTGAAAAAGTACATAATCATATGTAGAAGTATAGTGTCCACCCTTGTAAAACTTGTGAAAGATAGAACTAGTAAGTAACATAAGTTAGAACGAAATATTTCGTTAAGTTATATGGATAGCATAAAGCAAATTAATGAAACATAAATTTTAAATCCTTGTATGATATTTAAATAAGCGTCTTTTTCTGGATGATTTACATATAAATGGTCAGGAAATATAATTAAATATATAACAAATGAATTAGTGTTAAGCGTCCTTTTTCTGAACTATTTACATATAAATGGTCAGGACATGTAATCAAATATAGAACTAATGAATTAGTGTTTTATACGGACTGTATTAAATTTAGGGATGTTGAGACACGTGGAACTATGATGTCATATCCAAGGTCAACGTTTGGATGGATTGCCATATTTACGTACTAGTGAGAGATATTCTTGAATATCGTTTCTTATAACGGCATCAATATCATGTTTTGGCACAAACCAGTATAACATGGTAGTAAATCGCAGTGCCAGCAGCGAAAAGACTGAACATCCATATTGTAATTTTCGTATGTGTAAAGTGGAAAATGTATAGTTAGGAAAGAAACTGGATGAAAAAGTTTGTTATTGCCTGAAGTTGTACTTAAAATTTGTTTGTATGTGAAAAGCTAAGCTATGCAGTGCTGAAAAAAAACAACAAAAACTCTTGGACAAATTTGGAGCTTCTTTACTGAATTAATCTCCACTTCACCTGGCCTTAGACCGACCGGCCTCCCCTGGTGGACACTCTTCGTTAACGAGACCAAAGTCATGATTTACAGCACCGTTTCTGTGTGTTTATAGCTGTGTGACAAGCTTGCCGTGAATTCTAATGATTATCACATCCCGATTCCTGCTGAGCAGTCCTAGCGGCCAAGGAGCTGTCCTCCGGCCGACAGATAGCCCCCGGGACCAGAAAAAGCCCGAGAAGGTCAAACCACCTCCAGGGGACCAAGAAACAGGTTTCTGTCGACCGGATTCAAACGTTTTTGTCGTATAGACGTGCTCGTATATCCCAGTATACCGAACCAAGATACCGCTTCTGATCTTCGAAAATGAACAAAGGCTTCTTTGTAAACGTAGAGAGACCATCGTCTGATTTCTATTTAAATTACAAACAACTCCTTATTTAATACTTTTAAGCACCTTTTCATGTAGAATAGCTTTTTATGAAGAAAGACAAAGTTTATATTTGACTCCTCTAGGTACATGAAACGTGAATTTAAAATATATCTTAGGCCGATTACATCAAATTAAATCTGAAATGTGAGTTCTGAGCGTTAACTATACGGAGTTTATATCAAAATGAACGTATTTTAAGTTACCGGTTCTAAGTTATACATTCTACATTCTAGCCGGTTGCTGAAGACACTTTACAAAATTAATCACTTTTCATTAAAACCTTTGGTAGTTTTCTTAAATGTTACGATTTTTTTTTTTGAAAAACCAAATTTAAAAATTTTCTATTTCTCTCTCTCTCTCTTTATATATATATATATACTGTGTTTGTGTTCTTTTATTGTAAACACGTAAGAAAAAGTAACTTCTTTCTCAATGCTGCCGTAAAAACCACCAGCTTCATTGTTGTATTTATACAATGAGCATTTCAAGGCTAAAAGCAAAAGAGAAAATCTCTTGAAACAAAATTTCTGAAATGTGTGTCTGTAAACTTAGTAAGTCTGAATCCTTAGCGTTGGTCTAAGTAATTTTTAATCAGTCCTTTTCAGGAGAGCTCTTGTAAAAAACAAACTAACAATCTTTTGAATCACTGAACCGATTGAGGCAAGAATAGAAAAAGTAACAGACACTTTACCCATCCGCAGTATAATAACATTCTAAAATTTATTCTTTGGATATGCATCTTACTTTTAGTATGAATTATTAATGTTTATTTTAAAAGCGTGCTTTTTGGTATTAAAAACCTAAAGCTCCACCTTTCCAGTTCGAGCACCTTTAAATTATAACTTCAAACAACGCGATGTACTATAATCATGTTCTCTACATTTCAGTCAATACGTAATTACAGTGGAAAGTTATCAGATTGCCTCAGTTCTTCATGAAAATGTGTGAGTTACTTAATAAATCTATTATTCCGCTGTTGAAATGTCATGGCAAAAACACTTCATTTTTAAGATCAACAATGAATTTGATATTAAGTTTATTGACTAAAATTATTGTATACAAATATTGATTGAAAGAGGTTTAGTACAAAAAGTCCAATGAGAAGATGAAGTAAAACAGATTCAAATTTTAAAATTGTTTTTTATCTTTACAAAATTGCTAATACTTATCTGAGATTACTAGTGTGCTTTTTTGGTCTTAGTTTTGTTCTTAGTGTCAAATACTTGACTGTTAAATTAACGGCATAATTATGGTGATGAAAATAATTTTGATCAGATTTTATGCAAATACCTGCTTTGGTCATGAATGCCCGCGTGATATATATATACATACGTGTGTGTGTTTCACTGTTCCGATTGATTTATTAGATGTTTGAATCGGGGTAAACAATTTATGAAGTAAGAAGTAAGTAAATACAATATATATATATATATATATATCCATGTGCAGAAAGATAGATGAGACATTGTCACATTCACAGTGGCCCTAGCATGACTTAATATTTAGCATATCAGACTGTAATTCAAGGGCTTCGAGCTCGAAACGTAGCGTTACTTAACACGCTTCACGTTTTCAGCTGTATAATCAAAGTAACAGTAAGTAGCAGCTTCAAACAGTAGGTGCTTCCTTCTGGCTGTCGGCAGCTCCAAATTAGGGACATCTCTGCTTTAATCTCAGAGATACCTGACCTAGCCGTTTAGTCCTTGCGAGAACAAAGTGTTAGTTAAACACTAAAAATATTTTGAAAGATGGCGGCAATGTTGTCTGCTTAACTTGGCTGTTCTAAAAAACGTAATAATTTATTTACTTATTTATTTTCTATTAAGTAAATACAATCATAAGTTGGACATAAGTTGCTGTTTACAAGAAGGGAAACAACGTCTCTGCAGCCACAAAGAAGTTTATGGAAATGTTTTAAACGTTCGTAAGTGTCAACGATGGTTCAGCAAATTTCGTTCAGATGACTTTAGCCTTAAAAACTGTGATGGCTGGGGCCGACATGTTGGAATTGATATTGATGCTCTGAAAACTCTTGTTGAGTTTAACCCAAGGCAACACACTCATGAAATGGCCCTGAAATTGCATGTCTCTCATTAAACAATACGTAAACATCTAAGGCATATGGGAAAACTCCATAAAGAAGGTGTTTGGGTGCCTCACGAACTCTCCGATGATCATTGTTTCCAACGTGTGACCGTTGCTTCGTCTCTTCTGGCGCGTAATACGCGTGAACCATTTTTGGACAGAATTGTTACCGGTGATGAAAAATAGATTCCATATGCGATATTAAACGTCAAAAACAATGGCTCAGTCCTAGACAAAACCCACTTCCGACCCCAAAACCTGAACTCCATCCACAGAAAGTGATGCTTTGCATTTGGTGGGACATTAAAGGAGTAATTAATTTCGAACCCCTCAATCCACAGCGAACTGTCAATGCAGAGATCTGTAGTCAGCAACTGGAACGTTTACATCAAGCCCTTGATCAGAAATGTCCATCACTTGTCAATCGAAAAGGTGTTCTTCTTCTCTGTGAAAATGCACGTTCACGTGTGGCACATTTGATGCAACACAAGATTATGGAGTTGGGTTGGAAAGTTCTCCCTCACCCACCATATTCTCCCAAAGAGAGTGTTATAAAATTATCTAAAGTTTGAAAGTTTTATACGCGCCAATTGTAGTATTGACACAATATTTCAAGAAAAGTAATTGTTATATAATAAAATCAAGCTAAAGCTCTGTATTTTTAAAATGTCAGAAAATAATTCTAGATATATTACATATTAATTGGAAAATAAATAAGTTAAAATATTTACAATCAGAAGGCGATAAAGAGGACATCGACATGTTTTTTGCTTCAAAGCCAAGTGATTTCTATAATCAGAGCATTAACAATCTGATTGTAAGATGGAAAAGCATCATTGATAAGAATGGAGACTATTTCATTTAATAAATATTTTGTTTGATATATAAGTTGTTCGGTTTTTTCATCCAAAAAAGCG
>NW_013666276.1:6712-31061 GCF_000517525.1 Limulus polyphemus
TAATACTGAAATCAGCTCATTGCTGTAATTATTATTAATTTAACAGTGAAAGACTAGAGGGAAGGCAACTAGTCATCACCACTCACCGCCAACTCTTGGGCTACTCTTTTTACCAACGAATAGTATAACGCCCCCACAGTTGGTGTGACGGGGATTCGATCCCGCGACTCTCAGATTGCGAGTCGAGCGCCCTAGCCACCTCGTCATGCCGGGCCATTTCATAAGTAAATACGTAGCATTAATTAATTAGTTTAGTACTCGCCTATTATGACAAAACTTATGATTGATCCATATGTTTTGCATTTTTATATTACCATTTAAACATTACGAACAAAATTGATGTAAAATGAATATTTTGCGGTATTTAAGCTCTTATTATCAATCTGAAAACCCCTTCTATAAATGTGTTCAATTGACGTGATGACGAGCCAAAGAGAGGGTTATAAAATTATCTAAAGTTTGAAAGTTTTATACGCGCCAATTGTAATATTGACACAATATTTCAAGAAAAGTAATTGTTATATAATAAAATCAAGCTAAAGCTCTGTATTTTTAAAATGTCAGAAAATAATTCTAGATACATTACATATTAATTGGAAAATAAATAAGTTAAAATATTTACAAAAGGATAAATATATATATTTTGAATTATCGTGAGATTAATTTCAAATAAATACAAATATATCAGTCATATGTAACCTTTATAAGTATTGGTAAATGCTGTATCAAGTTCCGTGTAAGGAAGCTTGACCACATTTCAATAGTTGTTCTCAAATTAGGATGTTTTTACATATAAATTTGGGCCTGATCCAACTTTTAGCGTTTCTGGGTGGTGAATCCGTAAACGCGTGGTTTCGCTTCGTTGTTGCAAAAACAAGTTTCGCAGTTTGAGGCCGGTGGTAGGCTGGAATAGTAATGGTCAAGTCCCACAATTTGGTTAGACAAGTTGATAATCTCATGATGTGTATTAATACTAAGACGTACTGCTAGAGAAGGGTACAAAAACAAAACCAAACCTGATATTTTAATAAGCAACTGAAGCTACATGACTGATCACTGCTTTTGCATAATGACTTTGTTATTGTTTTTGTTTGTTTGTTTTAGAGCAAAGCCATATTGAGCTATCTGCTGTGTCAACCGTTGGGAATCGCTAGGTATGTTTTCAATTGAACTTTTGGTAGAATTCACAGTCTGTTAGATTAAAACTTGTTGTTAAATGAATACAAATATAGATTTTTTTTTTATTTTTTGACTCATTAGTTAAATGGATCATAAATTTGATATATTTGTGTACGTCAGAAGTTTTGTTTCTGTTAGATTAAAACTTGTTGTTAAATGAATACAAATATAGTATTTTTTTTTATTTTTTGACTCATTAGTTAAATGGATCATAAATTTAATATATTTGTGTACGTCAGAAGTTTTGTTTCTGTTAGATTAAAACTTGTTGTTAAATGAATACAAATATAGATTTTTTTTAATTTTTTGACTCATTAGTTAAATGGATCATAAATTTGATATATTTGTGTACGTCAGAAGTTTTGTTTCTGTTAGATTAAAACTTATTGTTAAATGAATACAAATATAGCTTTTTTATAGTTTTTGACTCATTAGTTAAATGGATCATAATTTTGATATATTTGTGTACGTAGAAGTTTTGTTTCTGTTAGATTAAAACTTATTATTAAATGAATACAAATATAGATTTTTTTATAGTTTTTGACTCATTAGTTAAATGGATCATAATTTTGATATATTTGTGTACGTAGAAGTTTTGTTTCTGTTAGATTAAAACTTGTTATTAAATGAATACAAATATAGATTTTTTATAGTTTTTGACTCATTAGTTAAATGGATCATAATTTTGATATATTTGTGTACGCTAGAAGTTTTTTTTTACATATTTCATTACAGCTGTTTTGTTTGGAGTTAAGCACAAAGCTACACATTGGGCTATCTGTGCTCTGCTCACCACGGGTATCGAAACTCGGTTTCTAACGTTTTTACACCGCAGACATACCGCAGTAATTTCGAATATATTTAAATAGAATTTAGTACATGTTTAAAAAACACTTACAAATGTTTTGAAATAAAAACATCAGTTTGATACTATTCTAATGCCATCGCTGGCAATAACGAAGTATTATTATTAGTAGTTGATTTTATTTTACAGTCTATATTTAATATTATATTTTTAATTAGCATATAAACGCCTTTGAAAAATGGTTGAAAGACAGATGATCTCCATTATTTTAAAGTATCTGTGAATCTTGTGATTCCAATTTTTAACTATTTCTCACTAGATGTCGCAACAACTACAAATATTTTTATCATGGTTAATTTGCACATACAGTCACCTAAAACTAATTATTAATTACTTTTTATAATAAATACTAATTTTAAACTTACCGTAACTACTCTTCTTGCTGCATGAACAATTTTTCTAAACCTTCTTTGAATAATGTTGTTTCCGCGAAAAAACGAAAAAGTATAAAAAGATTACATGCTAACATCACATCACTTGTATCTTTTGTTAATAAAATAACTTTATAATTGTTTTGTTTGTTAGTTTTGGAGCAAAGCCACATTGAGCTATCTGCTGCGTTAACTGTTGGGATTCGAACCCACGATTTTAGCGTTGTAAGTACGTAAACTTTTTTATATTGAGTTCTATAAGTAATTTTTTGGAAGCTAATAATTTATAGGCTGAAAACAAAATACTTTATAAGCAACTGTTGTTCATGTTATTATTAAGTTTGAAGCTACAAACATAATCACATACAATTACAGTTTTTTTTAGCCCGAGCTTTTGTGTCATGTATTCGAGCAGCTTCAAAACTATATTTGCAGTCTGAAATAGACAGGTTTGTCAGTCTTTCATGTATTCGAATTTTACATAAACTCCCTACGTTAATTGTTTGTTGAATTAGACATGTTGAAATTGAACTTTATATAAAATTTCCATTTCTTTCAATATACCGTATATATTACATTCATTGGACGTGAAATTCTGTTATCCGTGATTTACCGCTAAATCGCTGATTATTCAACAAATTATCTTTGATTGTTTTTGATACCATGTATCTCAACTTGCATCATACTGAGTGTATTCACTACAATAAAGCGCTTTTGCATAAATATACTGTATACATATTTTAAATGTTAAAAAATATCTGATTCAGTAATAAACGAGTTTTTGGACAAAACTGGTAACCACGTGATGTGTATTAACATTGAGATGTACCGCTAAAGATGGATACAAAAAACAAAACATACATCTTTGAAACCTGAGATTTTAATAAGCTACATGACTGAGATGAGTGATCACTGCCTCTTGTGGTATTTCAGTTATAACCTGTGCTAACGTAACTAGTTACATTTTTAAAACAACACTATTAGCTCATAAATAGAATGGTACAGTGTGTGTCCAATTGAACTTCTTAGTAGAATTTGCAGTTGTAGAAACATTACATATACTCATTTACCTTTATTACTTTTGCTTTATCAAGAAAGTGGTTTCATCGTGTTTTAGAACCTAGAACAAACACATGGAAATAATTCTATAATTTGGGAAGTTTTCAGTTTGAGAAACATTAAATCACTGCCAAATAACAACTTTTTGTAGAATAAATTGCAGTGTATAACTAGAAATGAATTCCCACAAAACAAACAAGCATACAAACACAGATCATTCGTAGCTGTTTATAGCTATTTGTGTTTCTTTATTTAAACCGAAACCTAGAAAGAAAAGCCACTGGAGCAAAGGATAGTTTCTTAGTTTTATTAAAGAATCGATGAATGAAAAAAAAAGTATGTAAATACATCCAGTTTACTGTAGCAGATAAGTCTGCCTTCTTAAACCCTGTGACAAACATTAAATGAGAAAGTGTGTTTGGTCAAATGTGTAAAGAGGAGATATGGAATATGTAAAATTAGCACTCACTGCTGAAGAGTATTTGAAATATAAATATATTAAAAAAGATTTGCATTAGACTTAATAAATTCTGAATTACTCTACGATTCGTTTTAAATGTATTAAGGAAAGCAAATACCAAGTTTTAGCATCAAACTAGTCAGGTTATAATGGGATTTTAATTTTCTTAGAACTTTTTATTTAAAAGAAAACATTTACATATTTGACTTCACGTACATTACACAAAGTTTGCACCAACCTTTTCTGTAGAAGCATTGCCACATGGTTTTATCTGAATCAAATATAGATATAGGTTTAGTAAACTCATATCAGCTGGCTAGTATTATTACATGTTCAGTATACCCGTATAGTGACAGCTACAGAGTGTGTTCAATAATATTAGCTGAAAATTGCGAGCAATCTTCGATGCCAATGAATAAACTTGAGAACAAATAAAAACTTCTGTTTTTTAACATAAGCCTCGCTTACTTATAAAGAAAAACTATAGCACAAAGAAAATGAAGAATGATCTTTTTGAATTTAACTATCAGTGTTGCTTTTGCTTTATTACCTTGAAATTGTGTTGATCACATACACAATATAAAGTAGCAAAAAGAAAAACGTGATCACAATGAAGTTGATATATTAAATTTTTGCTGAGATTTTAATATTTTTTAGCCATGGTTTCCGATGAAAGAAGTGAGCTATACAATTTACAGAACGACTATAAGCTTTGTTTTTGTTATTTACAGTACCACTTAAAGCGCTAAAAAGACTTAACATACAAAACATGATCAATAGTACATTTCAAATCTTCGATGGTATAATTGCTTGCATGGCTAATGGTATTGAGAAAAAATTCGTTTCAGGCAGCATATATGAGCAAGAAAATCCTGACAAGAACAGATTTCATATTTCAGCAGTTTCTATACAGGTAATTTTTATCAATTACGTTTAAATACACAATTGCTTTTTATAAACAAAGATCACGCCGTTGTTTTTTCTTCACATTTACTTTAAACCTTTTCTTCACTTACTTTGACATCAAATTGGCACAAGGTATAATATATCATCGACATTAAGAAACTGGTATCGTGGAGATCGTCCGAACTACATTAAGAACACTGTCTTCGTGAGTGTGACAATTTCGTGCTTTCTTTGTGAGGAACGCTTTGCCACAGTTGTCTACTGTACACAAAAGAAGTTTCTCCACATGATTATTCTCATAATGTTCTTTTATTGAAATACTGTCTTGGAATTTTCTCTGACAAAATTCACAAATGTATTGCCCTTCTGCATCAGGAAGAAGTTCCTCATCTAGAGTAACAGACGAAGAGTTACGTTGATGGTTTGATTTTGGTGATTTAGGTTTTGTTTGACGATCTGGTGATGTCACTAGAGGACTAGGTGATGTATTTCGACCGTTGATGCCTAATATCCCAGTGATCCCTTCAGAGAGGGCAGTGGAGTTAGTAGGAGGCATGAATGCTGGATGAAAAGGTAATACGTGACTCAGAGAACCTACCGCAAATGCCGGATTAGTTATTAAACTTTCTGGCCCACATGTTGGAATCCTACCAGGATAGAGATCTGCAAAATTCAAAGGCAGAGCCTGGGGATCGTACATTCGAGAGAAGAAGTCATCTCTCAGCACACTTGCATGGTAAGGATAGATGCTATTTTTTTCCAAGAATGGAGAGACTTTATCTGAGCTAGTTGAGAGAAGCTTTCTATGAAGGTTTAAGTTAGCACTATGTCTATCTCGACTTCGTTTGGATGGGAAGGCAGCGTTGCAGCCTTCCACTGTACATTTATGCATAAGTTTAAGATGGACATTTTGATAATGTGTCTTCACACCAAAATGATTCTGGAATATCTTGCCACAAGCAATGCACCGCCTTGGGTTTTCTTTATCAACAGGGATGTCCAAACTCCCTGAATCTCGGTATCCTGTTAAAAGCGGAAAGTGTTGTTCACTGTCAGGGTTTGAATCTTGATCAATAAAAGTTTGTCCTTGAGAGCCTAGAGTAGTGTTTATAGAGGAAGCTGAAGGAATCTGAAGGGTTGTGTTGTTTTGATTAAAAATTTTCTCTGGCACCATAGGTGCTGCTAGACCCAAACCAGGTGCATGAAATGATATTCCTCCAGACGTTGATAAAGATTTGCTAGCCAGACTACGTGTTGAAGTTGTTACTATATTGGTAAAAGGACTCATAGACAAGCTTTCTAGGTGGCGAAGGGGATTTTCACTTATTTCACTGTACATTCTGTTTAACTCAGAATGCTTTGGTTCTTCCACAGTAGTAACAGCTATATCTTGTATATTATCTTTTGGTGTAGTTTTTATTGGTAAGGAGGGTGCTAATTCTTGCATAAAGTTGTCTTGTGTTGTGTCTTTTTTCATTATTTTATCTTTGTAAAACTCTTCATCTTTAAAGTCATCATGTGTATCTGAATAACCATCTTCTGATTTAGACTCAAGAAGGTCATTATCCTCGTTCTCATCACCTTGGTCCATAAAAGTTTCGCTAGAAGTCTCTTCTGTTGATACGTACTGCATCTCGTCATCACTTGTAACAGCACACCTGGTAGGTTTGAGACTTTTTCTTTTATGAACACCTGTATTCACAAATGGGGAATTTTCTTTCATGGACAGATTTATACCTTCGTTGTTGTGTCCTGAATTTTTTTCATTCTCTTCTGGGCGGTGTTTTTTATTAAGAGGTAGAACTCCTGTCTCTTCGCCTGGTTTAGAGAGTGAGATCTGAGACTGTGATGACACCAAGATTTCGTTTGAAATGGTAGCACAAGACGGTATTTGTGAAGAATCCTGTAATCTCGTAGCATCACCGTCCGTGTCTTGTGTATTGGAGGTAGACAACACACTGTTATTCAAACTAATGAAGGCACTTGAAGAATAGTTAGGGTAAGGATTGGCCGATCGCCCATCATGGGGATTAAACTTTCTTCTAAAAGTCGGAGTGTGAAGCTTAGGGTTAGGGTTTGCACTATGTCGGTTACGGCTCCGCCTCGAACTAAACATCATACTACACCCTTCTACAGTGCATTTATGCATTTCTCTCAGATGAACAGCACTAAAATGTATTTTAAGAGCACCTTTGTCACAGAAAGTTTTCAAGCATACATGACACTGGACACGTTTCTTGCCCGTGGCTGGATTAGTGTTCAGGTTACTTAAAACTAATGGGTTCCATCGCCTCTTCATAGGATTTGCAGACTTTCGTAAGTGTTTGTATTTCTTAGCCATATAAATTGAATCAAAATGATAAGTTCCTTTCTGACTAAGGTTGATTGCAGTTTTGCTGTCATCCTCAGAGCCACCGTCAGTCGCACTGAGATCAGAGTTAATGGTAGCAGTGGTAGTGTGATTAGTAAGAGCCGTACTGGCAGAAGGAACAGAAGTAGTTGGAGAAGATAGAGGAGTTGTACGGGATAAACCTGGAATCTCATTACCACCACGAAGTTCTGGACTAATTTTTTCTCTCCGATAATCATAAGGCTGCATACTTTGGAGTTTGTTCAAAGGGGAGATTGATAAAGGACTTGTGCAGTTGATAGGAGACCCTGTAGATGGAGACAGAGAATGAGTGGAACTCACGCTCGATAGCTGCCGACCACGAGATGTTCGAACGACGGGAAACGAGGTGGACACAGCAGAAGAGCTCGTGAACGAGCTCTCTTGTTTCAAGACAGCTGCTCCAGCCACCATATTGGTCCGCTCAATGAATTTACGAATGTCTGAATCCGTTTTAGGAAGATTTACTACTTGGTCAGGCTTATCATTATCCACTTGCAGAAGAAGGCGGTGGGCAATGGCCTTAGTTTCTCCAAACCGAAGGAATTGCTGTAGAATTAGAGGCTCCTCCTCTCGAGTGGAAAGTGTCCACTTTTCCAGGACATTACCAGAAGCATCCTGAAGAAAGAAATACGTATTAGTGTAACACATAATATATTTCATACATGAATAAAACTGTTGAAATACCATTAAAATCTATAAAAAATGAAACAAACTGTGACGCATTAACCTAAAAAATTTACAATGATTAATTCATAAACTCATAATGTCTTACAGATCCATACATATCACTAAGGAGCTCGACATTTAGTGTATACCCTAAATATATGCAATCGAATTCAGCTATAGCCAGCCCCCCAGTAGCACAGCGGTATGTCTGCTAGCTTACAACGCTAGAATCCGGGTTTCGATACCTGTGGTGGGCAGAGCACAGATAGCCCATTGTGTAGCTTTGTGCTTCATTACAAAAAATAAAAAATAAACAAGCTACAGTCAAGCTACTGAGAAACAAAACTTTACAAAAGAGATCTCAGTTATTAGAAATAAGTCATCACTAAAATCTAAATTTTCGAAGTGAATCCTGCGTGTAGTTATCATTACCGATCCGTTTCTTTCTGTAAAGTATATTCTAACAGGGGAAGGGATATTTGTTTGCCATGTTTTTGTTGAGCACAAAGCTATACAATAGGCCATCTGTGCTCTGCTCACCGTGGGTATCGAAACCTGATTTTTATAGGTATAAGCCCTCAGACTTACCACCGAGCCATTCTAAAACATCCTGAGGCAACTGATACGGCTTTTTGGGTTTATATATTTAACGCCTTGACAATAATTTATTGTTAGCCACAGATTAATATTTTCATTGCCTGTAATTCAAGTAAAGTCATCATTTTGATAGCCTATAAAGCTCTTTATTACAGACGAACAATAATGATATGTTATTGAGCAAATCAGATTTTTTAACCATATTTTAGTTAAAATCGCATAAGTGATTAGAACATACAGCGTATCATAAGTTGTGTAGGATGTTAAATAAATTGAAGAAATTGAAATGATGATTCTTCAAAAATTCTGAATTTGTTTATAAATGTAAATAATATGTTATAAAAGATAAACTGATAGTATAATAAAATTAAATTAAACCGAATATATATTTATTTTATTATAACCACAAGTTTAATTTACAGTTTTATCTTAAAAAGATCTTGTAACATTGTGTAGCATACTTAACCTGTGAAAAACTAAATAATGAAATAGTTTAGCCTGATGGTATAGATAGTGTGGTGTATAATCACAGGTATTTTGTTTTAGCTAGAATATTCTTTGTGGGCGAAAAATATACTTTTGAGAACAAAAATAGCAAGATCATCAGAGAGGGATTTAATTGTTGTTACAGTAATTAAATGTTGTCTGAAAATAAAGAAAAAATAGGAAAAAAAGTCGGTTTACGACCATCTTGAACAAATATAATGAAACCAGTTACCCATATTTGTGCTTTAGTCTACTATTCTAGTAATATTAACAAACAATATGAGGAAAATATTATTCATGCCCCATTAAGTATATAAAAGCATATAAGTAATATTTGCTATAGTTAGGCTTTCGTAGGCCTAAGTCTGACTACAGAATGTTCATGTTTAGGTTTTCTTTTCTTATCATACAACTGCAAAATGTAATTGTATTTGATTTCATCGTCTTGATGCAAGAGAAAATAATCTCGTTTTAACTGTAGGTTTAGTATTGATAAGCTCGCAGTATCCACCGTACTGCGAGTTTAACAAAATGCATCATATCTCTCCAGACGTATTATTATAATAATACTGTTTCTAATGTCCCGACGAATTTTTACTTTAAGATTATTCTTTCTCTCTTTGTAAATTTCAGACTACATGAAAGTTACTATAAGGTTTCATAACATGCTAAAGATCACAGTAATATTACCGTAACTTTCTACAACAAGCTAAGGATTACAGAAATGGTGTTGTAACTTTATACAACAAGCTAAGGATTACAGAAATGGTGTGGTAACTTTATACAACAAGCTAAGAATTGCAGAAGTGCTGCTGTAACTTTATACAACAGGCTAAGGATTACAGAAATGGTGTTGTAACTTTCTACAACAGGCTAAGGGTTACAGAAATGGTGTTGTAACTTTATACAACAGGCTAAGGGTTACAGAAATGGTGTTGTAACTTTATACAACAGGCTAAGGGTTACAGAAATGGTGTTGTAACTTTATACAACAGACTAATGATTACAGAAATGGTGTTGTATCTTTATACAACAGGCTAAGGATTACAGAAATGTGTTGTAACTTTATACAACAGGCTGAGGATTACAGAAATGCTACTGTAACTTCATAAAGAAGGCTAAGAATTTATGGAAAATTGTGGTAACTTTATTCCTCAGGATATTGATTACGGATTTTTTTTTAATTCCTTGGCACTTGTGTAATGTTCAATGTTAAAAAAACTCACAATTTTTTAAAAACAGCAATTATTTTGTACACACAATTCCAAAAATGATATTGTTTCCAGTCTCAAAATTAAAATAGAATACAAATAACTTACTGTACAGGATAAAAAGTAGTAAAAACCCGATGAGACTGGAAAACAATCTCATACACTCTACATGTTTCGACGTATATCACTGCGTCATCTTCAGGAGCATAATGTTTTTCAAAACATATGTAAACTGGTGATCTTGTAATTGTATAAATAAGTGTGAGCTTTTAATATGGAAATATTGTTATAATTTTATATTTCAGGTTATGGATTATAGAATTTCGACGTATATCACTGCGTCATCTTCAGGAGCATAATGTTTTTTCAAACATATGTAAATTGGTGATCTGGTAATTGTATAAATAAGTGTGAGTTTTTAATATGGAGAGATTGTTATAATTTTATACTTCAGGTTATGGATTATAGAATTTTTGCTATAACTTTACTTAACATAAAAAAGAGTTATAAAAAGTTTTTCTAAATTTTATAACAGGCTAATGTTTACAGCAATATTACTGAAACTTTGTACTACAAGTTAAGCAGTATAGAAGAAGTACTGGAGCGTTATACTTTAAGTGTTATTAAAATACTATGAATGAATTCTTTCACGTACTTCGCTTTCATCTTTTTTTGCTACAGATGAAGATGAAATTACCCTTATGTTTGGGTCTGTTTTTTTTTTTTTGCTTTTATAGAAATAATTTTGTAACTTGATTCAACAGATTAATGATTACGTAAATAATACTGTAATATTATCCTACATGATAAGAATTATGGAAACATTATTGTAACCTTCCGTTACGCCTTGGTTAATGATGAAAGAAACATTAGTGCAACATTTCATTACGCCGTGGTTAAAGATGATAGAAACAATACTGCAACTTTCGTTATATCATGGCTAAGGATAATAGATACTTGAATGTATCCTTTTGTTATGGTTTAAAATGATAGAAACATCATGTAACCTTTCGTCATGTCGTGGTTAAGGATAATAGAAACATTATTGTAAACTTTCACTACGCCATAGCTAAATATGTTCGAAACCTTACTGTAACCCTTTGTTATGTCATGGTTACGGGTAATAGAAACATTATTACTGTAACTTTTCGATATGTCATGGTTAAGGATGATAGAAACATTACCGTGACCTTTCGTTACCCTTATGGTTAAATATGTTAGAAACATTACTGTAACATTTCCCTATATCATGGTTAAGGGTAATAGAAACATTATTACTGTAACCTTTTGTTATGTCATGGTTAAAGATGATAGGAATATTATTACTGTAACCTTTGGTTATGTCATGGTTAAAGATGATAGAAACATTACTGAAATTTTTCGTTGCACCACTAATGATGATAGAAATATTACTGTAACCTTTCGTTACGCCATGGTTAAAAATGATAAAAAACCTTAGTGTATCTTTCGTTATGCCATGTTTAAGGATGATAGAAACCGTTAAGTATAATAGAAACATGACTGTAACTATACTACAGAGTACAAATAAAAAATTATTCTAACATTTTATTACTTGATAAGAGCTATTAAACATTAATGTGTTTGAAACTACAAGTTAAACATTATAGAAGACATGTAAATATTAAGGTGTTTTAAACTACAGGTAAAGCATTATGGAATGCCTGTAACCATTAACGTGTTTTAAACTACAGGTGAAGGTTATTATGAGAGGCTTGTAAACATTAATATGTTTTAAATATATGTTTTTAAATGTGGAAGGCTTATTGTACCTTAAAATTATGCAGTGATAATACCATGGTTAACAAGTTGAACCTACAGGTTAACAGTATGAAAGGTTTGTTATACCTCGGAATCATACAACAATAATGTTGTGATGATTAGCATGCTTTATAGAAATATGCGATCCTGAAATATTAGTAAAGCTAAACTTATATTAGAAACGTAAGTGAATAATACAAGAAACATTTCCTTAGACTATAATTTAAACATCATCTTATGAAAATGTTTGTGCATTTTATTTTACAGATAAAACCGTTTGAATGCTAATGTGGCTGATAAGTAGAATACCTTGGAATGATAAATACTGATTTTGTAGAGTATAAAGCGTCCATTTACTTTAGTCAAGATAGACTGTGCCTCAGTTCAGTTCTTCCTCTTTGTAGTTTTCTAATGTTTTGGTTTGAATTTATATTAAAAGTTAAAGGAAGATAAGGAAACTCGATTTCCAACATCATACCGTATAGATTGTAAGATTCAGGTAAGAAAACTGGTGTTGAGTTAGTGATTTTTGGAGGTAACCTTATTTATCTATCTAGCTAGGGTAGTTCAACATATCCAGAAACATACTATCAGAAGTTTAGTTACTGTTAATTGTAGTACATCATTTCATTTGTGCTACAAAAAAGAACATAATACTGTGTCTGTATTGACAAAGCTGTAGGCATTTTAAAAAACATTCGCACACATACCGAATGATGGCTATTTTCAACTTCTCTTATGATACTTTAATTGGCAACAGTTTCAACTGAATGGCATGTTTATGTTTTCATAAAGAAAGGCCAAGGCCACGACATTATATATAGTATGAGAACATAAAACAAAGCTCTCAGCTTGCTTTTTTGTTTTAAGGAGTAGCAGTGGTGATTTGTCTCAGTCAATTTTACTAGTGTGTTGGACGATATGATTTTATTTCTTCTGTATAAAATCAAGCCATTTAATCCATTATTAACATGACATATACAGAATCATCTTTACATACTGTTAAGTAGTGAAAACTGAAGAGTTTTTTTGTAATTGGTAATTAATGTGCATAAGAAGACATTATACAAATCAGCCAAACACTTTTGCTGCCACGGGTGAACCCTCAAGATGTCATAAATATGTGAAGGATTTATCTTCAGTATTAAAGCATACAGATTTTAGGAGCTATACTGTTATGTGCTGACAGTTTTTCAGTGGAGGATTTTGTGATAGGGGTCGAGAGTGTGTCGTTTGCTAGCATAAGAGGAGACCTCCTTGGAAGACACTTAACCCTTTCTGAGTCGACTGGCACTTGACTATCCGTGACGTCACAGTAGAAGGGATGAAGGGGACGAAACGTGAGAAGGAATTAAGACAGAAAAGTTCAGCAGCGCTCTCTGCCTGATTCGGGCCTGGCAAATATCTACACAACTCTTACATAAATAAACTCTGTTTTTGTCCTTCTACAGGCGATGACATGTCACCACGCTGACATAAACAGAACCATCTCTAATACAAACAAACCCTTTGTCACTTCACCTGAAGTACCCCCGCCTGAAACCTGGTTGCTGGCTGCCAAGTATTTAAATTGGTTAAACATCCTGTCTCGTTCTCCTTGGAGCGAGCAGTTTTTGTGCCTTTCTTTCCTAAACACAATATTCATTCCAGCTACTGAAATTTTGGGTATCTGTCGTCAACCGCATGTACTGTGTGACGTCCGTAGCCAGCCGCCCATAGCTCTAACCCTTCAACTACTAAATGTAGCGATTGCTACACTTTTAGAAACCCTTCGTGTGCTGTTTAGTTTCGCACGGACACTAAACTAAAGCCCCGGATGTTTAGACTGTTTGCCTATCTCTCTACCCTCGTGAGACTATTCACTCGCCAACGCCAGTCCTTTTGAGGAATGTCAATTTGTTCATGCAAGCCTTAAACATTTTGTAGCTACTTGTATTAAGCTTCAAAGAAAACAAACGCCAAATGGAGCTAATCCAGAATTCAAATAAAAGAAGCCCTCACTTATCTCCTCCAATAGTTTAACTGCCTTGTTATAAATACATTTTTAAATTCTTAATGCTTTGTGTATGATACCTCTACTTTCCAGCTTTTCCATGTACTGTAATTATACAAACTGAAAATTCTGTAACACTTAACATATTTTGTTTCATAGTCAGTTTTGTGCACAGATAATAAAAAAAATTGGAGAATAATGTTTGTTGTAGTATCTACTGAAAGAAACTAGTTTTTCACCTATTAATTCATTTTCACTATTAGGCAAACTTTGACGTTCTAGGTTTTTTCACAAAAATGTTTCAACATTTCAGACAATTTAAATACCGTTCTATTTCTCTTCACAGTAAAAAAAAATATTGAAATCCTTGCTTCTCTTAAAGAGAATCTCAGTTGCAAAGTAACTAATATTGAATCTTATTATATGTTTTACTAAGCATTCGACATACAAACCTTTTCGATCACACACATGCAAATACGGTAGAGGGTGCGTTTAAATTTCTGTAATTTGTTACAAGTGATAAATAAAAGTACCCTGCTGTATTTTTAAGTTTGTTGAAAATTTAAAAAAATAACAATTTCAGAAAAGACAGCAATGCTTCTTAAAAAACAGATCTGTCAAACACAGAAATAGCGTTTAGTACCAAAGTGTACATTTGCAGATAAAAAACAAAGACAAAACGTATGTGAATACATCTTAAGATTCTGTTTGTTCTGAAATTACATCAGTTACAATAAAAATACTTTCTGGCATAAAACTACATGCTTATTTAAATAAAAAAAAAGAAACGAAAAGGAAATAAAAACTTCAAACACATTCTAAACTTTAAACAACTGGTTCAAATTGAACTTTTTATGTACTTAGAACTTTAATCTTATGAAGTCATATGTCCAAGCAAACAGGTATACTTTTGTATGAACGCCAGTCCTAATAAGAGGGATCAGAATAGTTTTTATTATCTTTAAAGTTGAAAGAAGTTTAAAAGAATTAGAGTGAATATAAACGCAGTTACGTCAATTACCAAATCTGGAGCAACTGATTGCTTATTGCAAAAAAAAAAGAAAGGAAGAGGTCAAAATGAGCTAAAAGACCTCGAATTTTTTAATACAATTCTTTGAACTTACTACTGTGCCCGGCATGGCCAGGTGGATAAGGCGCTCGACTCACAATCTGAGGGTCGCGGGTTTGAATCTGCATCCCACCAAACATGCTCGCCCTTTCAGCCGTGGGGGCGTTATAATGTGACGGTCAATCCCACTATTCGTTGGTAAAAGAGTAGCCCAAGAGTTGGCGGTGGGTGGTGATGACTAGCTGCCTTCTCTCTAGTCTTACACTGCTAAATTAGGGACGGCTAGCGCAGATAGCCCTCGTGTAGCTTTGCGCGAAATTCCAAAAACAAACAAACTTACTACTGTACTCCGTACATTATACTTTATTAAATCTTACTAATTTTTTAAAGTATTTTACATTTGACAAATATTTGCTATAAGACATTATAAATAATATCCACTTCAGAATTTACTTTAGTATAAAGCTGCAAGATTTGCAGTAAACTAAAATAATTAGAACTTTTATACATTTTTAAATTTCAAACGACTGTCTTGGCTCCTAATAGACTGCTATCACTTGACTTTCTTAAGTTTTTACACATTTATTCATTCACTAAAATAAGTATATTTTATAGTTTTCTTACTAGGTTTTTCTACAATTGCTCTTTTGCCGATGTTTTTAAACGGTTGCACTACTTCATGGTATTATTGTTAAGGGAAAAAAGTAATACTGGAAAGTAGAATTTTAAACCTGAACCCTTATGCAGACGTGGACAAAACGTTTAGGTCACAGATCCCTAGGATTCAGTAATAGCCGTCCCTAATTATGAGATATTGACCAGAAGGAGGGAAGGCAGCTAGCCAATAACACTCGCTACCACAAGGACTTCGTCTGGCTCTTTGAACCCAATAACTGAAAATGTGGAGCGTGTTCCGGGAGATCGCAACTCGAATGTCGTACACTTCGATACTCAGCCCTACACGTTACCAATAAGCCACTCCTGGCCCAACTGAATACTTTTAACATTTCATTCAAATTGTGGGAGACTTGTCTGTAAAACACAATTTTATTAAATAGGCTGCATGTTAAAATAAGTTCCGCTATTGTTCTACAAGTGAGCCGAGTGTAGTCATGGTTCGCAGCTCGTTGCCACATAATCGCGCTCCGAACTTTGAAGTTGTAGATGTGGAATGACAATCAAACCTCACTATTCTATTAGAATAGCCCAAGAGTTGGCGGTGGGTGCTTCTGACTATTCGCCTACCCTTTAGTCTATCAGTTCTAAATTTGGGATGACTAGCATATAGCCATTGCGTAGCTTTACACGAATACCCAAGACAAGCGAAGTGTAGAATAATTTCATTCATCTAGTGTTAAACCACTTCCAATAAAAATAAACAAGTCTCATCCATCTAATATTAATCCACTACCAGTACACCCAAACGACAAGTTTCATCCATCTAGTGTTAAGTCACTACTTGTCCACTAAAACAATAGTTTCAATAATTTAGTGTTAAACCATTTCCAATAAAAATAAACAAGTCTCATCCATATAATATTAATCCACTACCAGTACACCCAAACAACAAGTTTCATCCATATAGTATTAAGTCACTACTTGTCCATTAAAACAAAAGTTTCATCCGTCTAGTATTAAGCAAATTTTGTTCCACAAAAACAAGTTTCATCTACCTAGTGTTGTGTTGCTACTGGTTCGTAAACAGCAAGTCTTACACACTTAGAAAGAACCAGAATGTAGCAATCAATTGTTTAAACTAAATTTTAAGGACGCGGTAATAATGTTGCTGTAAACGCTGTTGTTGTTTTTCAGCGCCAAGTTAAACAATGGATTATCCTGTACTTTGTGCATCACCGGGAATCGAAGCCCCGATTTTAGCGTTGTAAGTTCGTAAGCTTACCATTGAACCAAAGGGTTGAACAAAAACGATAAGTTCCAAAACTATGTATTAGGAAAGACGTATTGTATGTAACGAATATTGGTTTGTGTCTAAAATTATGTATGTATGAGTTAAATACGAAAATTTTAGCTTTAGTTTGAAAGCTTGAAATGATGTTCTTAAACCACAAAATAACGGAGATTATATCATAAGTGCACTCGAACACTGCAAGAGCAAAGAAGACAAATCAATAAAACATATTGTCCAGTGAGTGTAGTTAATCCATGCTCTACCAGAGAAAGTCTGATAAAAAGAATACAATGACACAGCCATTGTTTTAATACAATGATACACTTTTTTAATCAAACGTGAATTATAAAATAGTTTAATTATTTTTAACTATGACGTAATTCACAAATCAGGTCGGTAAGAGTGTATTATCAATGTACGTGTGAACAGAAAGATATTTACACTTGTGAATTACTTAGAGTAAAACTTTGTGTTATTAGTGATGACAAAAGTATTGTACAGTTAATATAACCGGGTTTTTACTGGTGCGAACATGCAAAGACGGACATCGCACTGAAAAGGCCACATCTGGGTTTATGAGCCCAAGGTATTGATAATGTGTGTATATACTGTGATAATATTCTAATGATTTCTGATTGTAGAAGTTTGCTTTAAGATGTAAGTTACACAAAAATCCTTTTGATATATAGATCAATCACATGCCACATCATAGAACAATGTGGCTACATATTCTTAGATAAACATATCATGTACTCAAAAATGGCCCACAAGTATATATGAAAAGGTTGGAAAATAAGTCTTATTTATTCAGCTAGAGTATATATTAGAACCAAACTGTTTATATATTTTATTTAGAGTAAAATTGTTTCAAATGAGGTTAGAAGGAAATTAAGAAGTACACATGAGCTCTTCTTTATTTATATAAATAATATAAACAATATAAAAACGTCATATGAAAAAACAACAACAAATAACCAAAGGTCATCAAGCCATTTCCATATATTTATATAAATTTCAAGAAAAGCCACCCAGTGGCACAGCGGTATGTCTGCGGACTTACAACGCTAGAAACCACAGATAGCCCATTGTGTAGCTTTGTGCATAAATTCAAACAAACAAACAAACAAATTTCAAGAAATCACGCATGTTTTGTAGATTATTTATTTTCATTATTGACATCTTCATTAGGTGTGAACTTTACTTCACAAATAATGTTCAGGAATAAGGTTTTTATAGGCGACGCTTTATTTCTAACTATTTACAATTTACTGTATCATATTTAGAAGTTTCGAAAAACGTGAAAAGCCTGTTATTTAAGGACACGTGAGTTCACTTGTTTTCGTGGAGAGAAATTTGTTTGGATTAAACATATAAATCAATAATTATAAATTTAATAATGACTTGAAAAACCACAAAAATAAGAGAGAACATCCAATAAAGCACAGAAGCTCGCCTCCCATTACTTTGATCCTTGGAGGTCAGTAAACGTGATGAACAGACTCCAGACATTTTTTAATATCGCTCTTAGTCTGTAGATATGAATAAAAAATACAATCGTGATATTTTTACTTCAAGTTCAGAACATGCAATTTTTATGAATAAGCATTATTATCAAAATACTAGATTTTTCTGGATATTCGTGTTTCTAATCATGTGTAAGACACTGGAATTTACCATAGCATAAAAAAAGGTTATCTTTACTTACCAAGAGTGTCTGTCCTAGAAAAGTCGGGTTAAATCGAACAGAAATGTTTACACCGAGCTAGTGAAAAGTATATAAACACAGATAAGGCTGCCAACTGCGCTCTATGTAAGAAAAGTTTTTCTTAATAGCTTAACCAGAAGTAGAAGGTCATCTTTACATCTTCTAATCACATGTCAAATATCTCGACTGTCGCTAACCAACACGATGTATATGTACTTTTCTAATGATTTCAGTTTATACAGGACTATAATTACATACTTCAGGCTCTTACTACCTACTGAAAGCGTGTGTTCTCAATATGTCCAATTAAGTTTAGAATGTTGAAATCAACTACAATTTGATTGTAGTAAGAGTTTTGAGAACAAATTCATACCTTTTATCAACTCAATCAGAAGTTTGTATGAAGACGAGATTCGTCGGCCTTTTTTGTTTTCACGTGCGGTTAAAGAAACTCAAATCGCCAAATAGGCCTATCAGCGGAAGATATCTTCCTCATCATGTTTTTTCACACGCATCTAGTAATCTCTCTCTGTATATACATATATCTGAACTGTCTGCTTATACGATTGGCTGTCCTTTTGTCTGTTTATAAAATTAAGATCAAGCTATGTCAAGTTTGAGCACGTATAATTTTAGTGGTTGGTAGATAGGATTCTACGATTTATATACTAGTAATTTTTACAGAAATTTCACTTTCTTCTTAAGCAAATGCAGTTAAAATAAATATGCTAACATCTATTTCTTGAACTCGTCAATTATACAGCAGACGAACTGATTAGTACATATAAATAAGCTGAAAAAGAAACGTAAACATAATACACACATAATTGAGCATGTACTATACAACACTTGTTTCTACAAAAAAAGCTGATATTAAACAGAATAATTTAGAACTCTGACTTGGCTTACAGCATGACCATCAAAGACGGAGGAATTAGTGGGAATAGAACAGGGCTCAGCTCTGTCGCTTTTCACTTTCAGCCTCTACATTCGTCATTAATCACACTCTTTGTACCTTGTCTGACAAGAAAATTTACTTCCTAATAGTTTGGTCTTTTATTTTTTTAACTCTGTTACCACTTTTGCTTGTCCGTGGCAAGCGCATGAGCGGTTGTTGTGCTAAAACTTGCATGCCCACTAGAATGGAGAGAGAAGGCTAGGATGGAGAGATTGGGAGGGGCAGAAGGAGGAGCACCCACCTGTGAAATGGGCATAAAATCTCATTACTGATATAAAACAGTCTAGGATGGCAAGCTACCGTGTGATCATGTGGAACATTGAAAAAGACCCTTCCAAGTAATCTTTCTTCATTCTTTGTTGAAAAAATCGTGGATCAGAAAAGTTAATCGAATTTACCTTTTCGTGACCGTTTTCAGGGTAAGTAAAGCATAAAAAATCAGCATGTTTTTAAAGGTTGCTGATTTTTGTAAATTACAGAACTTGATTACGTCTTATAATAACAAATTAATCTGAAATGGTTGATGGATATATCTGTTTTAGCACGTTCACATGCCTTACAAAGAAATGAAAGTATGACACAATTTATCCGTTAGTGGTGTCATCTGGAGATTGATAATTGTTCCGGGGAAAAATAAAACAAAATATTTATATACTTTTTAAAATAATTTAGGGTATAGTTCTTATATAGTAAGTTAAAGTATATGTAGTTTGCTTTGAACAAATATTCATGAATATAAGTCACATTTAAAATACAAAATGGTGTTCTAAGAACTTGTTACTGGCTTCGTATATAGAGAGAGTTCTATAATTATTTAAAACCGCTCTTCAAATTAGTTCTTAGAGTTATACATTTAGCTGAAACAGCTTAGGATTTCGGATATTTGTTTTATTGGATGCTTGCCAGGAAATAATTATGTGGCTCATTTTTATTTGAAAACAAGAGCAATAACAATAAATAACAACATAGACGCTTATGAGATATAACAAACATGCTACTTTTTTATCCGGCTGAGTCAAGCAAAACTTCTGTGCTCTAACAGAGGAGTTACAAGAGACAAGATGTCATGAAAAGAGATAATTCAAAAGAAGTTTACCTGAAGTATGTAGCCTCGAACGTAGTCTTCGTAAGTCCAACCAAAGCCTTGAAGCACGTTTAGTACTTCATCATGCTGTAAAACACTGAATAACCGGTCTAGCAGGATTTTGAGTCGAATTGGAATTGCTTGTGTTCCATACAGTATCAAAGACGCTACGTCGAACACAATACAAGACTGGACAAGCTCCATCTGGTGGCAGTTGTAAAGATGTCGAAAACCAAGCTTGTCTAAGGCTACAAAATAGTATTGTTTTAAAATTGCGTCTCTGTGACATTCATGAAATTATCATATTAGCTGTTTATAAAAATTCGCGAAAATAAAAATCTACCCCAACAACACAATAATCTAACTTTTAATAAGATTAAAAAAATATTTATAATTATACTATAATTATGTCTAAATTTATAAACAACAAACAAAAAATATATTCTGTTTTGTTTCCTATTGCGAAATGTACATATTTGTCAAAAGGATAAATATTTCAGTTTTGATATTTCACTTATATTTAAATATATATAATAATATCAGCAAATAAAATGGTGAGAAAGAAGTATGAAGAGAAAAAAAGATAAAAGTTGATTGAAGAAAGAAGCGACCACAAGAAGCCAGAATGCGAATGATATAAAATTGTGAAAAAACGGAAATAGAAAGTGAGACGTTAAAATAAACATTGTTTATACAAACTTAAAGTACATTTACGTTATGCGTGTGTAGTCACTCCAGACATTTGAAGTATATGCTACATTTGTTGATAACATTAAATAATTAAGTCATTACTGGTCCACTGAAACAGTTTTATCTGTTTGGTATCATGTTGTTGGTTGAGATACAAGACAAGTTTCATTTTAACTAGTAATACACTATTACTGGCCCACTAAAACAGTTTTATCCATCTAGCACCATGTTGTTGATGGAGATACAAGACAAGTATCATTTTAACTAGTAATACACCATTACTGGCCCACTAAAACAGTTTTATCCATCTAGTACCATGTTGTTGGTTGAGATACAAAACAAGTTTCATTTTACCTAGTAATACACCACTACTGGCCCACTAAAACAGTTTTATCCATCTAATATCATATTGTTGGTTGAGATACAAAACAAGTTTCATTTTAACTAGTAATACACCACTACTGGCCCACTAAAACAGTTTTATCCATCTAATATCATATTGTTGGTTGAGATACAAAACAAGTTTCATTTTAACTAGTAATACACCACTACTAGCCCACTAAAACAGTTTTATCCATCTAATATCATATTGTTCGTTGAGATACAAAACAATGTTTCATTTTAACTAGTAATACACCACTACTAGCCCACTAAAACAGTTTTATCCATCTAATACCATATTGTTGATGGAGATAAAAAACAAGTTTCATTTTAACTAGTAATACACCATTACTGGCCCACTAAAACAGTTTTATCCATCTAATATCATATTGTTGGTTGAGATACAAAACAAGTTTCATTTTAACTAGTAATACACCATTACTGGCCCACTAAAACAGTTTTATCCATCTAATACCATATTGTTGATGGAGATACAAAACAAGTTTTATTTTAACTAGTAATACACCACTACTTGTCCAGTAAATCAAATTTCATTCATTTGAACATTTAGTCACATAAAGAGTGAACAAAAATATAACATAATTCAATTATGAATAAATATTTTCACATGAATACCCATTACACAAATTGTAATATATAACAGAGCATCCGAAAATTGTCTTGCCTTAAATATACTATCTGCTTGGGTAGTGTCGCAATATTGTTATTACCAAGCTCACCTGTGTATAATCACAGATTTCACAACTTTGTAAGATCTAATAAAGCAGGAAGAATCTTAAAATATTAATCATACATAACTTTAATGTATTGTATTTAAATAAAAAATCACAAAGGTAGGTAAAAAGCCACAACAAAATGTAATATAAAGAACATCTATTTAATTGTTGTTTAGAAAATATTCTGTTTCGTAAGTAATGATTGGGTAGAGTTTATAAGCTGCAGGAGACAGTGTTTTCTAGCAGAGGCCTTCATCAAGTCGATGAATATCTGCGTTAGCAGTTGAAAAGCATCGTCTCCAAGCTTGTTGCACTATACAGAATGAATCATTCTTAATTTGAAGTAACGGCGTTTGAAAATTAGCTCGAATCTGAAGTCATGCAATCTCAAACTGTTACGTGCTTGTGTTGTGTGATTTTTACTGCAAAGTGTTGTGTGCCAGTAAGCTCTATATTTTATTGAATATACTTAGATATAGTGGTTAGGATTGCTTGGTTGTCAATAGATGGACTGGGATTGAAACAATGGATATAACAAGCCGTACAAACTGAGTAGGTGTTAGCGATCGATAAATTTATCTTGTAACTCCAAAGGTCGATAAGTTAGTGATAATGTGTATATCCAATGATGAAAAAAATAAAGGATCTGTGTCAATTTATTATGGCATCAGAGGTGACAACTCGAGTAGAATGGAACAATCAGCTTCAAGCAAGATCGTGACTATTGGAATGCATTCAGGCGATCGTGAGAAGGTTGTTTAGTGCACCCTTTGATTTAGAAAGAAATCTTCTGCCACTGAAGGCCTTGATGAGCGAGATACGAGTCTTGATACGAGACCTATTTACTAGGGCGGTGTCGTATTTATGCAGTCTTGGAAATGGTACTTAAAATTTCAATGGAATTTTGTTTAACCTATTGATACTTAAAGGTGGATAAATGAAAAAACTGGTCCAGAGTCTATGGTGTGCATGAGCCTTTATGGAAGAAAAACTGTTGGATAATGGTATCGGCTAAGAATAAAATTCTTGAAGGTTAGAATATTAACCTGAAGGATGAAATGTCTATTAAGTTGAGCGTTGTAGGTGTGATTCCAGATAATATTTAGCATATATTTGTACAGTGCCAACAAGACATATTATTTAATATATAGTGTTTCAGTTGAATTTTTAAATTAGATTACAGTCAAATGATAGTTAGGGTTTGTTTTAGACTGTAGATAATTTGTATTTTTATTACTTAGACGCTAAAATGGACAACCAATGATTATTTGACTTGATTCAAATCTTTGTTCACTATCATTCGCACGAAAGAACCTGTTGTTCTTTGCTGAACAAAGCTACTCGAGAGCTTGTGCGTTAGCCGTACCTAATTTTGAAGTGATAGATTTGATAGACTAGAAAGAAGGTAGCTAGTTAACACCATCCGCCACCAACTCGTAGTCTATGCTTATTGAATAATGGGATTTGACAGTCACCCTGTTAATGCACTATCGACCCCAAGGAGGGAACGTGAACTACGAAACCTTGGGTACACAGTTTGGCACACTAACCATTGGGTCATGTTTGGCCCCACAAGAATCTATTGAAATATTTAGGAAAAAAAGCAACAGTAAATGTGAATACATGAAGGAAGAATTTTGGCAAATGACGTAAGCAAAAGACAGTATGAAATTTTTATATTTTTGCACAGAAGAGCTTGACAATTTCTTAAAAAGAGCTTAATCTTAAGACTAGCTTGCTGGTTAACCATTTCTTCTGAATGATGAATAAAGTTAATTAAAAAGAAAAGTTTGTTTGTTTTGAATTTCCCGCAAAGCTACACGAGGGCTATCTGCACTAGCCGTCCCTAATT
>NW_013666276.1:31986-82346 GCF_000517525.1 Limulus polyphemus
TACCAAATTTGGTGAAGATTCATATACATTGGGCGAAGTAGTGGTAGAAAACACAAAAACACCCATAAAAAAAACCGCAAAACTGAAAATTTGTATGGACCTAGTAAACCTCCATACCAATTTTGGTGGAGATCCACCCACACCCTGCGAAGTAGTTACATGGACATACAACAGACAGTACTATTATATTTATATAGATTGAATTTTAATCGCTTTAAAATCCAAGTTGTCAGTATACTGCATTATACTTAATTGACCTTTTTCTCCAAAATATCTTTCTCTCAAACATTCCTCGATAGTTCAACGGTACGTTTAAGGAATTATACCGCTAAAATTCGGGGTTCGATTTCCTTCGGTAGACAGAGCGTAGATTGTATAGATTTCCGTTAAAAACAAACAAACCCTTTTCTAGTGTAGCTTTGTGTTAAAGTAGTTGATATTTTCGACCTAAAAGGCACTTTATGCATCGCATGGGCTAAATGGTTAAGTTAGAGATATAGAGTGAAAACATAACTAGTTCTAATTTTGAGATGCTGACCAGTCAACAACATCCGACGTCTACACACACAGCTACTCTTAACTTGACTGTCATTTTTACAACCTCCCAACAGCTGAAAAGCGGAATATGTTGAGTGACATATCACGGGTTCAAACACTTGGACCTTTTCATCGACATCCCGGCCCACTTTGCGTTAAAACAACAAACTCGGTTATTTATTTTATTTCACGATGACGTTATCAGGTTATCAGTAAAAATGTACAGTTTGTCTTGAATTATAATTTGCCACAAATATGTGCTAAGTCAATTATAACAATTCAAATTATTTGAAATTTCAGGCAGCCTTTTTTTGTACACATGTGTACAGCTTAAATAATACAAATTAAGACAAAAAGGACAATTTTGTGAACAGTATTGTGGTATAACAAACATTAAGCATAATTCTTATCCTGATATTCGGTTTCAATACACTTGTTTCACCTGTATCAGTAATTTGATGAACTGTTTCATCACTACGTTTACAGACGACTTTCCAAGTGCCAGGATAATTATTAGATACAGACAAAACATGTGGTTTTGTATAATAACTTGTTTCTCGTTTATTACTCGTTATATCAACGTGAAATTTTCTATAGTGGTTTGGTATGTCTTGAATTTCGCGCAAAGCTACACGAGGGCTATCATTTTTAATTCAGCAGTGATAGACTAGAGTGAAGGCAGCTAGTCAACACCACCCACCGCCAAATCCTGGGCTACTTTTTTACCAACGAACAGTGGGATTGACCGTCACATTATAACGCCTCCACAGCTGAAAGGGCAAGCACGTTCGGTGACAAGGATTCAAACCGTCGACCCTCAGATTGTGGGTCGATCACCCTAACCACCAGGCCATTTTATAGTAACGGTTTTCGAACCACCAGGCCATTTTGTAGTGCCAGTTTTCTTAAATATTTTACGTATGGTTTTGATCCGAGTTTGTAAGATGTTGTTACGTAAAACGATTATTCGTACAATTATTTTACACGTTTGCAAATTAATGTGAAAACTTGATTTTTTTTTTAGTTGTTACAAAATTATCCTTTTTATTTCTCTTTTATTTTAAGGTCACACTTCTCAAGTCTAAGAGAAAGGGGGGGGGGTACACGTGTGGTAGCGAAAGAGTTAAGACTTGTCACAGAATGCTTCTTTTCTTTTACATGGACATAACTTAAAACAGGGATTATTTTTTTGGCGACAAAAACATTTGGTTAGAGATAAGAATAATCCTTTATGATACTACAAGAAGAAGTCGGGTATTTTAATATCGTCAATGATACTACAAGAAGAAGTCGGGTATTTTAATATCGTCAATGATACTACAAGAAGAAGTCGGGTATTTTAATATCGTCAATGATACTACAAGAGGAAGTCGGGTATTTTAATATCGTCAATGATACTACAAGAGGAAGTCGGGTATTTTAAAATCGTCACTGGCATCAAAATACCGTTTTCAACTTTCTAGTTTGACCTGGTGGTTAGGGTGCTTGACTCGCGATCTGCAGGTCGTGGGGTCGAATTCCGTCACCCCAACATGCTCGTCCTTTCAGTCGTGTGGACGCTATAATGTGAGGGTCAATCCCACTATTCGTTGGTAAAAGAGCATCCCGAGAGTTGGTGGTGGATGGTGTTGACTACTTACCTTCCCTCTAGTCTGTCACTCCTAAATTAGGGACGGCTAGCGCAGATAGCCCTCGTGTAGCTTTGCGCGAAATGCAAAACAAACCAAGTTTCCAACCAAAGACGTTTTTGCGAATATCCTTCAGGCATGCTCCAAGACGTTTACCTCACGAGGTGACATTCTTATTAAGGTGAACATCCTTCTCCGTGGGTATCTTTACTCTGAGTTAAATATTGCTTCCCTCATCCCTGGGATCATAAAGCTGTCAGATGCACAGATTCACTTCCACGTTATAGATACCTTAGCATTTCTTTATGCAATTCGCTACTACACAGGTGTAAAACAAGTTGGACCCCACTGGAAGCTATAGCCTTTGTATCCTTGGGCTTTGGAAAAAAAATATACAAGAAACAGTGCTATCCGTGAACTGTCTCGCACACAGTAGACAAGAATTGAATGGGAAATGTTGGCTCCCAGAAGCCTTGTAAGCTTGTTCTACTGTACAGCCACCTGTTGCTTTGTCTAGTTTTAGAGATTTAATATTCCTACTCTCTTATCGATCAAAAACTTTAATCACAAAGTCAGTTTTATGAATTCTGTGATAAACTGATTTGTTACATTTTTAAATGAGCCACTTTTACCCTCGCATTATCTTCAAGATAGCCATAGAATCACCGATGTTTTGAGTAGTTGTCTTTTTTTTTCTTTTCACTGTGACATAATTGTAAACCTTTAACTTCTCTGGTGTTTGGGAAAATACAATGCTTTCCGTCTCTCTTAGTTTAAAAAAAAGGCGAATATTTTGTTTTCACCAAAGTTTAACACTTTTTCACCAGTACTGGATTAACGCATAAGCCACCTGGGGCCCCGGCCATACAAGGGTTCCGCCAGCCACCCAAGTAAAAAAAAAAAAAAAATGGTTTGTAAAGCTAACAGAATAGAGGCAAGAGTGAATTACTATTATTATTATTCTTGTTCCCAAATATTACTTAGGGCCCCACTAAACCTTAAACCGGCCTTCCTTTTCCCACAAACTTGCGTATGGCGCATGTGGAATTTCACGTATTGAGAAAAGGATAGTTTGTTTTGGGGGTGGTGATGACTAGCTGCCTTCCCTCTAGTCTTACACTGCTAAATTAGGGACGGCTAGCGCAGATAGCCCTCGTGTAGCTTTGCGCGAAATTTACCGCCAACTCTTGGGCTACTCTTTTACCAACGAATAGTGGGATTGACCGTCACATTATAACGCCTCCACGGCTGAAAGGGCGAGCATGTTTGGTGGGACTGGGATTTGAACCCGCGACCCGCAGAATGCGAGTCGAGCTCCTTAACCACCTGGCTATGCCGGGCCAAAAAGAAAAGTAAAAAAATAAATAATATCAATAAATAATTGGTGTAAGTAAATAATGATATGTTATTAACCCTTACCGTAATACCGAGTTTTCAATGACTTAACTCAAAGAAAAGACCAAATTACACTTCACTAGCTTAATCTAGTTTGCACCATACAACTTGATAACATAAATAGCGTCTTAACCACTACTATGTTTATTGTATCCTAGCCGGCTTGATGACCCTGGTAATAGGGTAAGGGCCTCATCGTACTGGATATAGCAGATATATAGTGTGATTGACATATTGTTACACACTTTTCTTTGTTCATTCACAAGTTCTTAGTATTAAGTTATACAAAGTTGTTGTTTCAGTGTGAGATAAGTGAAAAACAAAACAAAAGCAACTGAGTGGAATATAATGTATGTCATACCACCATACACCAATACACGTTTAGGAAGTCGTGGTTGTGTTTTCTGACATATTAGATTACAGAGTGGTATAGGCGCTTTCTAGATTCTGCTGTGCTCCGACAATTCTTGTCTACAAGTACAATATACCATATGAAATAGTACAGGTAAAGAAATACACGCAATCCTCTTCAGTCGAACACAAGCCTTAAGGTATATAATCACAATTAGCACGCACAATTGTGGCTTTGTGTTTGTAGGAAGAAGTATTTGTGGCCTTGTCTACAGTGTTTTGACAGTGGCCGTGACAGCATGACCTGACCATAATTTATCAGAAGGCTGTCAAACATTGTCTTTGGTGAGCCCAAGAACTCACCTGAGTGGCGGCACTCGTCTAGAGAACGCAGGTTTTTGTTTGTCTGCACCGAAGATTGCCATTCCTAGAACTTGGATAAGTCTTCTTCCTCAAATCCCCCCTCTCAAAAAAAAGTTTACCAAAGAGACGTCACTATGTTTTATATGTTTGAAATCAATAACTTAGATGGTAAGAGTCGAATAAGGTAAAAAGGGGCCGATACTAGCGTAAAACAATCACTTTTAAAAAATAATAAAAAACAGAAACAAGTTTCAGATAACCACATGTTTGAAACAATAAGTAGAACCAACGTTTCTAAATTAGGACTTAAGTTTTAGAAAACAACAACTAAAAACTTGAGTGAATAAATAAAACATTTTGATATAAAACATGTTAAGCTAAACTGAATTTTGGGATCAGATTTACCAGAAACCGAAAAGTATTGAAATTAAACAAAACAACAATAACCAAACAAGAACTTATATTGCTCAGAAGGATTAGAAAAACGTTTCTCACAAATCATTTGAAGTGTTTACCAAAACTGAGAAATACTGCACGTTACGAATAATAATAAGAAGATGTGATGAAACTAAATGTGAAGTCATTTCTTAACACCGAAACTCCGAAATACTTACTTGCTGTTCGAAATATGATCTTTCATTTTTTTAAATACCACGCTTTCTTGCAGGCATTATTTGTTAGATCGATAAATCCTGGTCGATTTGAAAAAAAAATAAAAAATTATGCGGTCAAACAAACAAACTCACGTAGAGAACATTATTTAATAAAACTACACTTACGTAACTTTATTTAATAAAACTATACATAAAGTGAAAAATAAAGTAAAGTAATGGTACTTATACTAGTGTACAGAGTATGGAATAGTTATTAGCGTTCAGTGTATGACATGGTTTTACGAGTTGAAACCAATTCACAAAAACGAAGAATATAATCGGTACTAAAGAAAAAAGTCGGTGAAAGGTGTATATATAGTAGTCTATGAAACTAACTGAAGCTAAATTATTGCAAAGTAAAGTAAATATAAAGTTGTAATGAAGGCAAACATAGCTGAATATGCAGAAACGTCTGAATGCATGTTCACAAAGTGATGAGCATATGGTTTTGAACAAACTGAGCATGCGCATTTTAGATCTAAATAAGTCAAGAAAACCCCTAGAATTTGTATTTAGTCTAATGTTCATTTCTTTTTGGAAATTTCACGTGGGTTAAGTGTTGTTTTTGTGAAATACTTTGCAAATAACAATACTAAAGCTGCAATCTAACCCAGTCGTCATGTGATGACAACGACAATGTGCCTTCGTGTACCATACTTGTTGCATTGACAAATTTGGCTAAGCAAAAAAGCAGCTAAGGTGATTCTGAAAGCCAATATGCAATCAGGACTCCTCAGACAAAGGCCTTTCTAACGATATGAGATGTGCATCGTTTTATCGAGAAATGTGTGAGAAAAGTTCCAGACAGACAAATATAAGTGTATTACTTATATAGATATTTATATTAATAACGTTCTAATATAAAAATGTATATTTCAAATCTTTACAATCAAATCATTACAAATGATAGTATAATACTCTCATCGTTTTCTGTAGCGTAAGAAACTGAAACTCTCAGTGTTCGCAGAGAAATTAACATAACTGGATTTCTTGTTGTAAGAATAGTGTATATAGAAAAATGTTGTGCACACTTGGAAGCAAGATGTAACGAATAAAAGTATCTCTAATTACACACAATATTGCACATTATATTTCATTGCTTAAAAATAAAACAAAAAAAGAGCTAAGACGATCTAGGAATTGCACTATGATACAAATATGTTTTGTTTAAAGATATTTTGTATTATGTAATGTGTGTGTTATTTATTTATGTACTTATTTTTTCGTTTCATTTCACTCGCTGATATTTGATACATCGCCTTTTGAATGTCCTAAATGGAGATAAATATTTATATTGAAGTTTGTTTGTTCTTTTAGAAATTCTCCTCCCTCATCGGTGGCCCAGCAGTAAGCTTGAGGGCATATAACGCTAAACATCTGGGTCTGATACCCGCGGTGGGCACAGCGCAGATAATTCATTTTGTGTCTTTGTGCTTAAAAACAAACCTTTTGGAAAACTATGAAAACTAAACAAAAAATAAAACAGAAAAAAGTTTAACTATTTATTTATAAATTTTTGTTAATAATAAGACATCTTGTGATAACATATAGTTTAATATTTTTGTCACAAATATATTAAAATACTGACTTATAGTATCATTATGAGCGATAATTTCTACCGTTGGGCTGATAGTCATCAATTATTGCAAATACACTTCATTGTCCAGTCTTGTCTTTTACAAACATCATATATTCACTTATTTTCAAGAGAATGAGATGATGTTGAAAAGACATACAAGAATAGTTTGCTAGATTTTATTTCTCAACATCAATATTTGTTACCATGAGAAGTATTTTTAGATTACCATAGCAACTATACTTTAGCTATAAATTAAGTTTTGATGCATTCATAGTCTAATTAAAACCACTTTCACGAGGTGTAAGGAAAAAAAAACCAACACTCATGGAATATTTCAGTGACTAATTTAAATTGAATGTTCTTTATGTGTGAAATATCTTAACTTTAACATAATTGATAAAAAAATTAGCAAAGTAATTACTTCTTGATGTTAATAAGTTTTATACCTGAAAAATATTGATAAACCTTATCTATCTATATCACGCTCTTTGCAGCTTAAAATTCTTCAAAAATTGAATAACAAGTTTTTATTTTCAACTTTCAAAACGACAGTTGTTTTAACAAAAAGAAGTAATCTAATAAATTTTGAAATAGAGCGGCAAGCCGTTAACGAGTATGGATGATATCTAAAAATCTTATAAATTACTTTCATCATAATACTTAGAACATGACGATTGAAATGCACGTAGAAAACAAGAAGTATATTTTGTTATGCAGCATAAACTCTTTCTTATGACCTTCTAAACAATAGAACACTGCCCGTGACATAACTGGTCTCACTCCCACCCAATAGATAAGTAACTTTATATATATATAATATGTTCTCGTTCTTTATGCTATCACTGGAATTTGAAAGTACACTTGACTTTGTACTAAAAATACCTATATTCAAGATTCTTGTAATGTAATTACGATTTAGGATTAGCAGTCTATTGTTATTTAAAACGTTCTTACCCATTTTTATATGAAGGTAGCAGGTTTGTAATTTATCACGGTCTGCATTGTTACTACCAGTTTTAGTTCCAATATTCAGTAACCAGTTAGCTTCTTAAAATAGTTTACATATTTAATCATGAAAGGGGAAAAAAAAAACCTTATTTGATATTGAAAATTTTAAATTAATTCGAAATCTAGTCTCTCACAACCGACTACACATTATCACTACCTAACCACAGTCGTGTTAGAGAAATGATGAATATGTACGAACCTAAAAAACATTGACATTAATAACTTGTTGCGTACAACATTGTGGAAGGCTGTTTTAACAACTGTAAGCAAAGACCTAGACAACCGTGTAATCATTTGACAGCATTTTCGTTTCGTTGAAGGACTGAATAGAAACTCGATTAAGATGCGTACATTTCAATAATCTGAAACTCATCAAATTCCGTAATGATATATGGTTCGTTTGTGATTTAATAGATAATATTTCAATTGGCTTTAGTGGGCTCGGTGGTTTTAACAGAGTTACAACAGGCAGAGTTATGAATATTTGAGTCATTCTGCATACGCAGATTACAAAAGATAATCATAAGAAAATATGAGTATTTGCATAACACTTTATTAGTGAGCAAATGTATCTTTATAAAACATATTTCAGTGTATATTGTAATCTATCTTCAATCACCATAATAAAAAATACCTTAATCATACAGACAAATATGGATTTAGTGTTTGGAGTTATTACTATACCATTTTGTTTATGTATCTGATGTAAAAGGAGTTTAATTGAAATTACAAATAAGGGTTGAATTAAAAAGTGAAAAATAAATAATTACTGACCAACAGTTCTTAAAGTTTTTAGTTAGTTCTACCGAGTTTAAATGGCTTTTAAATATCACCTTGAAAGAAGTTGCACGATGAACATATAGTTTCTCTGGTTGCTTTTTCTTTCTTTTTTACATAATATAAATTTGTAATTCAGTTAAAATTACAGGGTCTATTCAAACTTATCTGAAACGTTTTCAGTAAAATCATTTAATATTTCTCAGGGAGCAAATAGTTGCCACAAAACAGCAACAAAAATATAAATTTAATTTCATACATACGAAGATAACAAGTGTCTGGGTCTGCAAAAGGTATAGTAGATATGAATATATTTGTTTAACTTCTGTGTCGATAGTATTGTGACGCTGCATATATATACATATTTAAAGTATATCTTGGTACTTGAAACTATAGTTGTTGACTACCATGTGCTATTGAAAAACCGTTAAATGTCTCTTTAAAATTAAAAACTAGAGAACCCATTTTGTAATGATACTTGATTTAAGTGATTAAGTATTTTATGTTAAATACAATCAATTAAGTTCCAAAGCAACTGAAAGTTTTTTATTAAAGAAAAACACGCTGCTAATCATCATCAATCTTGCAAGCTTAAACACTTATCGTTAGGTTGTGTTTATACGTCATACATTTTAATAGGATGAACCGCTAATCAGAAAAGCGTGGTATTGTAGAGTGCCAAGTTCACTAGAAAAATTAGGTGGCATTGGGCATGCTGATTGAAAATCTGGAAGAATTAGATGAGGTAGGAGACAAAGTGAGTCGTGTGCTAGTAAAGTGACTGGTATTGGCATGTATCTACATTATCATCAACAACCTTGTGAGTGATGTAATGAATTAAAGTATGATACACGCACATAAAATCAAATAATAATACTCCTCGACCGTTTTTTTTTAATGCATAATTATAAAATCTGACGTAAAATAAAGAAATCGCACAGACACGCAAATAAAAACAAATATATGTCGTAGCCTGTATAACAATACTATTGAAAGTAGTGGTAAAATGAAACATCTAATGTTTTATTTCAGATTATTTCTATAGCTGGCTTACAGTAGGAGGTAAATTACATTCGAGACTTTACGTTTTGTATAACTTTGAGAAAAAAAGAATATTACTTTTTAGTAGACATAGGTAATATACATATATAGATATTGCAAACATATACATAATTAAAGTTAATTGCTGTGTGCATATAAACACACACATATATATATATATCAAATGCCTTTAATGTCACAGAAACTGGAAAGGTTTAGGATAAAGTAGTGCATAACGCAGAGCACAAAGAGGGCTAAACTCAAAAGATTAGTGACTATTTATAAGATTTGTGAAAAATGAATGCGAGTATGGTCAAGGAGATCCCCAAAACAGAATGATAACTTTGATCCAAAATGCAAGTATAGGTCAGTGGATGTTTAATCTATAAATAAATGATGGGAAGTATACACTTCTGAGGAACAATAAGAAATAAGACATATAACTGGGAACTGTATAACTGCTATCCTTGGAAGAAAGGAGATTTCTTTTTAATCGAACAATGATTTATAACGTATATCTAAATCATAATATTAAATGTAAAATCTATGTAAAACTAACTAATCGAATAAATAAATTAAATACAGATTCGAAAAAAATCAATATAACATGATAAACTTTTTATCGGCCTTTAAAAATACGACGCAGGTTGAAATTTAGGTATGTTTAACAAACGATCTAGTTATAAATTTGAAAACTAACTCATGATATGCAGGAATGAAAAATGATATTTATAATCAAAGCCAAATATATACATATATCAATAGACGACCGAAAATATTTTTATCAAGTGATGAAACAATACATTTAAATATTTATATGTAAGAACGTCAAACAATACATTCAAACATTTATAGGTAAGGACGTCAAACAATACATTCAAATATTTATAGGTAAGAACGTCAAACAATATATCTTATTAGTTATACTCATTACTGGATTGATTTTTTTTCCTGTCTGAGTAGGCCACTTGCTCTGATCGAAAGTTAATATCAATTTCCCATAGAATCTAGAAATTAGACTTCAAAAGGAAAACAGAGAGACTAGGACTGAGGCTAACACTTACACAAGAGAAACAGACGTAACATGAAATACGAACGTAAATCAAAGGAGAATCATAACTACGTATATTAATTTTGAATTAATTCACAAGATAATTGTTGAATATGGCATATAAAAAGTAAAGTAGAAAGAGGGGGCTTCGTCTAAAGTGAATAATGACGATGAAAATACAATACAACAAATGAAAGACAAAAAGAGAACCAAAAACCAAATGATGAAATATATTGTAGATATGATTCTATCTTTTCAATTCTGAGTTGGCTGAATTGTGAAACAAACACAAACATCGTATATTAATAAACAAACTACTAACCATAGATTTTCTTATCATCTTTACCGGTCAAAGCTTCACCCGAAGAGATACAAGACTAAGACCGAGGTTAACACTTGATGCATTTGGTTTGAAAACAAGCCTAATAACGAATAGTAGAGAAATGGCAACAATGGAAACAACTTTATTCAATGTTTTGGAATTAAACATATTTCATTTTCCGCAAATCTATGAAAATGACAAATTTTATACACATTATGAACGAAAATCCAAGCCTCAATAGAAATTCAAACTCATTTCCCTTTGCTTTATTCAAATAGCTCTCTCTCTCTCTTTTTAATTGAACGTTTTATAATTTTTCTAACACTATTCATTGTATTCATATATCAGTAATTGTTCTAAACATTGTTTAATTCGTCATTGTCATAGATGTGTTCAAAATGGAATATATGTAATTACGAAACGTTCATTAAAGATGTTTACAATATTTGCCGTTGTTCTATTATTCATTACGAGGTTAACACTAATTTCAATTAGACAGATACTAAGACTCACATTAACATTAACCCAAGAGAGATAAATACTAAGACTAAAGCTAACATACACCGAAGAGAAACAGATATTTTGATTAATTCAAAATTAGTCCAAGACAATTATAAATGAATACTGAGATCACGCGTGAGGAAATATTAGCTTAGTGAAAAAAGGACTTAAATCTTTCAAGTTAGCATGCACATATTTTCTAAAAAATGTTTTGGTAAAAACCAAAATGAGAAGCGTTCGAAAAAAAACTGAATCCTGTCACTGGCTATATCAATGTAACTGGCCTTTTTTGGGGTTAATTTAATGTTTATTTAAAACGGTATTGGCTGTTACTAATGTTTTCGATCACATAATGAGATATTACTTGAAAATTATATCGTGAATGAATCCAGACCAGTTGCTTATAGATAAAAAAAAAAAAAATCTGTGTCAATAAGTAATGATCTAGAGGTTACAGCACTATTTATCACATGACTTCGACGACTTGAGCCAAAGGGTTCTCTACTGTTGGGTATACGTGCTGTTTCCCGCTCTCGTTTATTTGGACAAGCTGTCATTTTGACATTCGTCACAGTAGTTCACGACAATGGGGTTCATTATATTGTGGATGTGTGTACTTTGACTTTCAGAACAGCCTGGCTGTAAGAGTTGCACATCCTATTGCTCAATGTTGCAACACAAGAGACGAATAGGAAAGCATGAGATTAAAGGTGTTTTAAACTAATTAGATCTTAAGCCTAACCGTGGACTACATGTCTTAAATACTTAAAAAACAACAAGTAAGTCCTAAAGTTTCACTTTGAGTATTTTCCAGAAGTATTAGCCATAGTGATTTCTGAAACCGGATATCCCGAAACAGATCGCCACAAAACGATTCTGTTGTCCAATTAAAAGTGTTTTCTTTCAACAAGACCTTTGCTGAAGTAGCAAAACAGTTACTGATACTCAAGCGGAAGTTTAGGAGCAAACAACTTGATAGTGCTTCAAAGACACGACAAGAATCTCAGGAAATTCAGTAAGGAATCGACGTATATAAAGAGCTAAGTAATCTGAAAGATTATGAAAGCTGTGTGAACGATTGTTTCTCTTCTTATATACCATAGGCCGTTTTCTGGTCATAAATAATAACTTAAGCATAAACCAGTTATTAATATTTGTGTGCAATAACTTCATTTGTACGAACCTTTTGATTTATTTCCTTCGTTTGTTTATTCGATTTCTAAAAAATCTACACGAGGGCTATCTGCGCTAGTTGTGCCTAATTTTGAAGTGATAGTATAGTGATGGCAGCTAGTCAACAGCACCCACCGCCGACTCTTCCCGGACCAAATAGTGGGATTTGACCGTTACTCCTGTAGTGCACCTACAGCACCAAAGAGTTGAGCGAAGTTTTGCAGCAATGGGTGTCAAATCACGAATCGTGGATTTATGTTCGGGATATTCTGACCAGTTGGTTAAGGCTAACTCTGGGTTATAATAGTGACGAAGTTATTTGCTTTCAACAACTCTGTGCACAACTTCAAAGTGTTTTTGCTCAATTTGTTTTAAATTCAAACTTTTTTATTCCGAATTTGAATTTTGTTCCATATTATAATAAAGTTATTGCATTTTCATTGCCGTGGTTAATAGCCTATACGATCACCTAAGTACAAGTATTAAATAATTGCTTTTTTTTTTCATTACTAAATACTTTTTGTGTGCCACGGAACGGCTGTTATTCTAATCTGCTGCTGTCTTCAGGGAAATCCTGAGAAGGATTATGTCTGTTATGGTAGTGGCCAGAATTCGACCCTGGGTCTTCGTGCTAGAAAGATTGGCGTGATATTCACTCTTCCATATTAAGACATGGATCAACTATCTGAATTACTCATGAAATTACATTCCGAATTTTAGATTTTCGTTTATGTCGGCGTTGGATAAAAGTAAAATCGTACTAAAGTTAAAATCTAAGAACCACAAGCAATTTCTACATATTTGTTTGCATATTAAGTAAAATTATAAAGTACAAATTTATACTGTCACTGATATTGAAAGTTAGGATACTTATTTGGGGTGTTAAATGAGTAAAAATGGTTCTACTGAAGCATATAATCTCACATTAAACCCACATAAGCAATGGGTCAACTGAAGTATATAAGTTCACATCAAACCCTTGTAAACAATAGATCTACTGAAGTCATAAGCTCACATTAAAACCACTAAAACAATGTATCTACTAAAGTATATACATTAAACACATACCATCACCAATTAAGAAATATGCAAATATTCGAGTAGAGAAGTGTGAAGAAGAACCCGAGCGCTAAGTTTAGCTACAAAATTGAATAATCTCAAATTCTCTTTTGGTATGAAAGAATGTAAAGATGTACTTAAAACTGCACTATGTCTTTTTTACACTTCGATCCACATAAACTTCTTATGGATAGCATTCTATAGCCAATCTAGCTTGTCTTATGAGAGTTTTACTCTTCGAAACTACAGCTTTCAGTTGGTAAGAGTCTTAGTATCTACTGTTGCTCTAAGAAACATCCTTTTCGAATTTAAAGACCTATAATATTTTAAGTCTGTTACTGGACTAGGCAATATAAATTGGCACGAGTGTGTGAATCGATGGAGATTTTAAAAGTAGAAAATATTTTATTTCATTCTCATGTTGAAAAAAAGAAAACAAATGTAGTAAATGTTGAATAATTTTCACGAAATTATTTAAACGAATTGACATACTTCTTGTAGCATTGATTTGATGCAATGTTTCCCATTAATTGTACCCATTAATTAATTAATCAATCAACTTTATTTATTATTTCAGGTTCTGAAGGGTACAACTATTCACGAAAAATGGTCTACAATAAGTCGAGCCAATGTGCCTTGTGAGAGTGATGTGCTAATTAAAAACATTTGAAGCACCTAATAAATAATTATAATATTTTGTATGTTTACAGAACAGTCAAGCTAAAGGGGAAAAATTAAAATAATAAATATATTTATCTAACATTTAACATTCCTATAAAGAGAACTAACTAAAAATCATACCAATCATTAGCCTGATTCAGATTAGAGGAATGTTGTTTCAATTTCGAAGCTCATTATAGCACAGTATATTAACTGCGGTTCTCTGTAATGAACATGGAGAGCTCACGTGGATGTGAAATATCAATAAAAGAAAAAAAACTCTTTATAAAATAAACTGTTTGTCATATGTCTTAATTTTCTTTCCACATCCTTGTAGCTGTAATTATAGACGCTAAACATAACTTCAATTATAAGCATCATGATGCGTAATGATGCAATCGTTACTGAACAAAGCATTCTGATTAAAATTGATAACTCGTCGCTGCTGTGCTTATAAATTTATTTACTAGTGCCCTTTTCATGGTAGTACTTTTCTTCTCGAGTAAACTGGAAGAGTAGATTACAACGGTAGACTGATGCTGTTCAGCAAAGAGTATTTTAAACTAAAAAATAAACAGAGTCACAGTCTTGACTTTCTTCGAAAAATTCTATAAAAATAATATATTGGACTAAACTATATAAGTTAAGTAAACCTGAGTTATTTGGAAAAGATCTATTAATATAATCCTATTTATAGATGTGTAAACATAAACACGCAGTACAAGGCCCCAAAGACTTAACCGGACCGATAGTGTTTGTATAAGTCAAGGCATATAAATTTATCCTGTCACATTTGATACTAAAAGTAGGATAAAATTCATGTCAACTTGAAAAGTGAAATAGCAATTAGTGCCAACTTTTGTAATCACAGCTATAGCACCATATTTTCAACACATATGCTATAGGTATATAACTGATAAATGCAAGGTATAACAACACTAGTTGTGATTAATTATCAAGCAACTACAAAACTGAAATGATTTTCTTTGTTTGTTTCAGAAACGTTCGCTCAGTTACTCAAAGAGGTGCACATAGTCGTCCATAATTTTGGACTGACAGATTTGAAAATTTTTGTTGTTATTATTTTAGCGCAAAGCCACGTAATGAGCTATCTGCCTTTGTCCACCACGCGTAGGACATTTTAGCGTCGCAATCGTAAACTTACCGCTGATCCACCGGAGGACCAGATTAGAGGGATGGCAGCTAGTCAAAAGCACCGATCACTAACTGTTGGGCTGCTCTTATCTGGTCCATTAGTGGGATTTGACTGTCACTTTTATAGCACACCAACGGCCGTAAAATGCTGAAAGTGTTTTTGCGGCAACCGGATGCAAACCATAAATCTTCGGATTCACAGTTCGGGTATAACCTGAAATGAAACAGGAATACGAAACACATGTTCGTTGTTTTTTTGCTATTGTTTCATTTGTTTTTTCATTGAACTATTCATCAGCATTCAAATCTTGAACAATCGCCAAAACATACGCCTTCACTCCAACACGGTTGGTTAAACTGAAAGTTGTAGGTATCAACAGTCCGTGAAACTAGCTGTCTTGAGCAGGATGGTGGTTCAGCTATAATTAACAATTACCTTTACTCGGACTCTGTCATTATTTCGGAAATGGCAGGAGCCTGGAGAGGATCTAGAAAAGGTTTTTCAGCGGAACTTGGTGTTATATTTCTTGTGGAAAGACGTTAACTCTAAGAAAGTTAGCTCATTGTTATGCAAGACAAGTAAGCCAGTTTTCTGTGACGAACACCAACCGCTGTAATTTGGATGCCCAGTCACACCCGAGTGGTGTTTGTCAAAATGGATGATTAAACATGCTTACGTTCGCCTGCTTCCGTACTCGCAAATTTGGGCGCCCACCTGCTCTCCGGTAGTACCTGCGACATAACTGGATTGTGTAATGGCTAAGCCTCTTGACATCGTACTGTCCTAATTGGTCAAATACCTAGTGGATAAAAAAGAAGTACGTCGTCCTCAAGTGAACACGCTAATTCATGAAATGGTCACTGCAGGAACTATCCCAGCCCCATCTTACCTACTTCCGCTGACACTAGTAATCACTGCATACTATGTAAATTAAGTATGGGGGGGGGCTACTCTGTACAAGCAACTGAGTAATCAAAACTTTACACTACAATACGCCTCATAAAGGAGAATCCTTTCACGGTAATTTTTTCATCTTACAAATGAATATACATAAAGTTTAGACTATGCGTAACAACATACACTTTCTATAGAATTCTTGATATTTTTATATTATTTTTGCAATATTACTTATAAAATGTTATAAGCAATATGTACATAAATATACGTAAAACAATACTGAAGATCTTACAGAATTGTGCACATCATATATTGACTTTGCTTACATCAATGTTTATTAGATTTATAAGATTAACGGTTATTCGATTTATGTAAAGTAGTATCTTACATCTAAGTATTATGCTCTGTCTTGGTGTTTTACGTATATTACTCATAAATATTGGCCTACACATTCAAAAGTTGCTCTGTTACATATTTTTTTCATATAGTTATTTATTCTTATACATGAAATAAATATAGCTCTCAGATATTCTTGCGTTTGAGAAAATTATGAAAATGGGGCATTTTGGAAATTAAATTCCCCTACTTAAAAATAAATTCTTCATAAAACTAGTAGTTTCATCTGCTACACTTATTCTAGTAGGATATTTTGTGAGTTTCTCTACTTTTACTATAGTAGTCCAGGGTTAAGTTAACAGGATATCTCTCTTTACTGTGGATTTTGTTGATAAGTACTTTAGTGCTGGATTAGAAGCATACTCTCTCTCTCCTGTGGGTTATGTTAAAAGATGCTTCAGTTTTGGATTAGAAGAATATTTTATTGGTTCGCCGGGTACATTCTTAGATAATGTTTGAACGTGGTTTATGTTTTTCACTTCTAATATTAAGATATTGTTTGATTTTTTAGTATCAGTATGGCTTATTATTGTATTCATGGCTGAGTTGTAAGATATTTTTTCTGATGTCGACATGATTGATTATTAAGTTGGTTACTCTACTTTTGATTATGCAATAATAGGTAGATATGGCGTAAAGTTGATGCATTATTAATTCTTAATTATATGAGAGAATACCATCTCGCATGTTGTATCAGTAAGGTTTCTCTGTGACTTCTGTTATGCACTATCAGTTTGTTTATGACTAATTATTGTGACTTCAAATTTTAGACTGATTTGTACGATATTATTTTGGTTTGTGGTATCATTATGGTTAATTGTTGAGATTTATAATTCATGGCTGAGTTACAAGATATCGTTTTGGTTTATGGTGTCCATATGGTAGTTTATTGTGACTGTTTATCCACGCTGAGTCGTAGTATATCTTCTTCGTTATAATCTCAGTACGACTGACTATTGCAACTACTGATTCAAGGCTGGATGGAAAAATATATTCCAGATATGTTAAAGAGATTAAAGAAACAATACTTGTAAACCTACCTAAAGTATTCAAATTAAACTTTACATTGTTTGTTTTCTAACCATATATTATTTTATTCTGAATGCTATTATTATTATGTATGGGAATTCTCTGTACACTTATCCATATACAACGTCTGTTGAAAAGGGGGAAAAAAGAACACCATCAGCCAACAGCACAAACCATTATCCACATCTTTAGGCTCTAAAGTCTGAATTCAGATGAAAATGCATATGTGTCTAAGAATCCGCCATCTGTGTGCAGCAGAGAAATCACTTAAGTACAGCTTGGCCTGAGTCAAATGAGAGCATCAGTATGCATTACCCACCCATTAGTTCACAGCCTTCCCAACTAATACAGCGAATATTTGCATAAAGCTTCTTAGCCTCTTCACTCTTTGCCAGTCCAACATCGCCAAAACGAGGTATGCCACAAGTAATTACCACTCCCTAAATCAGCTGGTTGTTGAAGTGACATTTTCTGAACTTTCTGTAGTACAGCTTGTGCTATTCTTGTACACGTTCAGATGTCGTTAATTCAACAAAGGTCTTTCTAACGTCTTATGGTGAAAGCGTCTGCTGAAAGATTTGCAGGAAATTGAAAGTTTATTGATTTTCAAATGCCCCTTCTCTCAGTCGTTAAGGAGGTCGATCAGATTTTTAATCACATGTAAAAGTCTCAGTGTTTTACACCAATAGCAGCACTGAGCAAATAAAATAGCAAATTTATACTTAACACTAAAATAAATATACATTTTAAATGTACAGTAAAAAATTTGTAAGATTTGTATTCTATTTGATGAAAATGTAGAGTTTTTTAACAGTTTTTTTCGTTGGCGAGTTTTTGACATTTTAAATTACCAGCATCATATATTATCTATTGAATAATTATATTCCTATCACAGATAACTAGTATATCAGATATTTTAATCATACACTACAATTGCTAATTTATTAACTAACAGTTAAATTGGCATTCCTATACTTTATACACCTTGGCGGTAGGTCACGGGAACGACGTTAATATGTGTTCAATACGTTTGTCTATGATTGCAACTTGAGTCAGCTTTAGTAAACTCGAAGATAAAAAGCATTGTGTGCTTGAAAAGGTCTAATAATAGCATGTAGCATTTTTAATGAATTTCTGCTTTTATAATTGGTTTGTGACAGTGATTATATAAAATAACAAATGTTTGATAATATTCAATTTTCCACGTAAACAAAGGCGTTTGGTGTAGTCACTTTCTATTCAAATTCCGTAAACAAATTTCTCTTAACATTTGTATATCAAAATACCAAGAATACCAATAGGATGCACTTGCTAATTACTTATGAAAACAGGAAAAAAAACATGTGTTTTAATGTTTAGGTTTTTGATAAGAAACACGAGAAAATGTTAAGCCATTTTGTTCCCCTTTCAATATTATCATATTACTGCGTACGATATTATGTTGAGGGACAATGAAAACGAGCCTTATACATCATAATGATTCATCACGGCTCAACATCATCGCCATACTTTTGTTATCAACTCTATGCAAATGACTAAAATGACGAACGTGCTGTCATCACTGCATGCAAATAGGTTCATCTGGTTCTCCTACATAATCTAATTGTGTAAAAATAGAAAGGTGATGACGTTATAAGCAAGAAACCAGGATTCAACACCAATATGGTAGTAGAGTTATGCTCTAAAGTTATGGTTGTTTTCTATATTTATTTATTGATGTTTGGTGGAAATATAGCATGATACTTGTCTTTTTAGAACATAACAAAGAAGCTGAATGGCCTTTTTTAAAATTAGGATGCAATGTTCTGGTTTGTTGTTTTGGCTCACCAGGTATGGCCACAATTGACACACATAGAAATGTTTTAGAATTATACAGAAGTAAGGGATGTATCTTCGTTTTTTTCGGGTGTTTTTAGTGATTGGCCAATTTCTATGAAAAATTGCACGCACAAATACATCCCTACAACAACAGACGTCTTCCTTTGTATACACTGAATGAAAGCAAAACTAAGAAAAAAAAGATTATTTACACAAACACACAAATATACGTATAGATGTAATTTCTTACATTGTTGAATCCTTTGTATTGCTGTACTGTTATACTTAATTACCAGACGATATTTATCTGTAAGAATCAAACTTAAATAACACGATTCTTTCACTGCATTTTATATTTTCAATGAATGTATTCTTTGTAGGTATGTTCTAAAGTTAGACATTTATATTGTTGTTTGAGCAAAGGGAGGCTTGACGTCAGGGATGAACACTTAGCTTAGTATTTGGTTTTTTCTCTAAAGTTTCAAAACAATTTGAGCAGTATAAAACTTAGTTAGCTAATTCAGTTTTGGAATATTAAGTTTTTGTTCTCGCGAGATATTAGGAAGTATATGAAATTGTTGTATGAGCGTCAATTTTGAAAGTAGGCCTATCAGTGAATATTAGTTAAACTAACTTGTAGAAATTTTACTCGAACAAATAAAATGCTTTCGTTATAATTAAGTGAACTGGAGTTTGCATTCTTTTTTTTTATCTTATAGTTTAAAAACAGTATTCTCACTTCATCAATTGAGAGATTGTATGCCCGACTTTATCAACCCTTGTTCTTCAATAGCATTGCTAGCGAAACCCCTCTGGTTTCTATCTAATTACAAAGTATGTGAGTATAGAATTGGATAGATGGAGATAAACCTAAAGTAATTATAACTTCTACCAAAAAGTCACGTAATGTTTTCCATGATATACTTTTGGATCAGTTATAATTTCAAATGTCAATCATTGAGCAGCTAAGCTATGGTAGTATACACAAGTAACAATTACTATAGAAACATTCAAAAATCTTTTATCCAGGCACCAAAGTATTTGGTGGCAGGGCTCTTGAATACATCCTTCAATAAGAAATAATAACCATCCTTTTTTCATATAAAAGCTACCAGGCTTTTCACAGTTTTCTTTTTCTTCTTATAATAGCAGCAACAAGCTCCAGGTGGTGTAAAAGCTGCATATCTGTTCTTTCTCTACCTACGTATGGTGGACACCCTTGCTAAGGCCTTGACAGACCACGTGAATGAGTTTGAGACCAATGCAATTTATTAGTTTCAGCCCTAATAGATTTACTTAGCGATGATGTTCATAGACTGAATAGTCCTCTATAATTACCTCATGTGTTTAATTTGTAAGTGACCTCACTTGATCACTGATCGGGTGATAATTTAGTTTCGTTTATAAATTCATATATTTATATTTTAATGATTTTGTTATCTGTAATTCCTATTTAAACTAGCTCCTAATATGTAAATGAGCTTAATCTTAAGTATTTAACATACTTATTTAGAAATACATATTTGCAAGGTTTTTGTAGATGTTTTAAACCCCTGGGTCAAAGTGTTATGGATTTTGTACGGATCGATCTTAGATTTCGGAGTTTTGCGAGTATTTAAGTTTTAAAATTCCAGAACGTTTTGAGTTCCGAACAAATCTGTTTGAGAATGGCCAAGTAAAGCTTTCTGAATACCATTTTTACATCTAAAAGGTTTGCAACAAACAATAGCAATGTTTAAGAAGTACTGTATTAAACACATTTAGAGTTTAAAACATCTCATTAATGAACGGTGTCAGTAAACTTAACGTTGTATTTTTTAATCGGTGTGTTTGAACAGACACTGAAATACTTTTCTGTTTGTGCTTATTACAGTTTCATTATACGTGAGTGTGTCCGCGTTTATATATCAGTGTCCATACATTGGTTTGTTTGTTTGTTTTTGAATTTCGCGCAAAGCTACACGAGGGCTATCTGCGCTAGCCGTCCCTAATTTAGCAGTGCAAGACTAGAGGGAAGGCAACTAGTCATCACCACCCACCGCCAACTCTTGGGCTACTCTTTTACCAACGAATAGTGGGATTGACCGTCACATTATAACGCCCCCACGGCTGAAAGGGCGAGCATGTTTGGTGGGACGGGGATTCGAACCCGCGACCCTCAGATTGCGAGTCGAGCGCCTAATCCACCTGGCCATGCTGGGCCCCATACATTGGTATTGAAATGTTTCAATGATTAAAAGAGTGTCTTATCAATGATAATGAATTCTCATCATGTAAAAACATTCCCATAAGCATCTGGTGCTCCTACAGTTATCTCAGTGAGTATGTGTGGATGTGTTAAAAAATGAGTAATGTTCAGTTGGTGGCGTATTAAAGAGATTTAAATAAGTATCTCACTGTTTTCACTTATCAAGAAATGCAGTGCAAGTGCAGAGTTGTAGAAAATTACATACAGTTAAAAAGTTTTATTACCCATAGTTCATAAGATTAGGTGAGCGTCAATGCTGTAAGGAAGACTCTGGATTTTGATATTAATCTCCTTATACATAAATTTACATGTTCAAAAAAGATGTTCGGCATTTGTACATCATGTTTAGGTTTGTTGTTCATATTTTTCCGAATGTTCAAATAAAAAAATATATCTTGATGCATCTACATTTAGGTTAATATTTCCCGACACGTGTAAGTGAATGTTATAACACCCTCTCTAAATAGCATTAAATCGAGTGACTGGCTTTGGTGTTGTTCTTTGTGTAACATCCTTAGGTAAGATGACATATAGATACTACCCAATAACGCAAAGACAAGCAATTTCAATTGAAAGTAATATGAAATTTCTGCAAATAGCTTGAAAGCAAACAATGACAGAAAACTTGATTTTCTTGTTTTGGACGCCATACTGTATACCAACATTTCACTTACAGCTATTTTAGAAAATGATAATCTCACACAACATCTCTAGAGTTTATAAATGTCTCATAACACTGATGCCATATTCCATGTATCCTGTGGAGTACGTTATGAATTCTATTTTCCATGTTCAATTGAGTAATTACTAAATGTCATAACCTTGCTTAGGATGTAGGGCGTATCGTCTTAGATCTATATTTAAATGACAATTCCTCCTCGCATACGAGTTTCATATAACCTAAGTTATTACATGTCTAGTGCCATTGTCAGTAAACATTTTAAAAGCTTCTCACTGACCTAGACAGCGAATGCTTACCATAACATGATAACAATGAACATAAAAAGAGCTACAAGGACACAACACAAAAAAGTGAATTTATAAAAATATAAGGTAAATATTTGTATAATATCAGGCATTTTGTATGAATAGATACTATTTGAAAATGTCTGGTTGCTCGTCAGTATAAAAAAGTGCAAAACTGGACCTAAAAGTGTTCAATAAATGGTTGAATAAGTATTGATAGAAATATCACTAGGCTATAAATATATAATAAATTATATATTTAGACGTATTATGTTGATGTCTTTAAGAACGATAAATATCTGAGAAAATATTTTGATGTGTAATAATAAAATAATTTCATTTTAAGTATATAATTATAAATAAATAAATAATTCTAATACTATAAAATACATTAATTGTAAGTAGGTGATAAAATAGGCAATATATAATAATGAAATTAATACAAACCGAAAACGTTCACAATAGGGCTAAAAAACCAATAGTTTTTTACTCTCACTAAAGAGAATACTTTGCAATAAAAGTAACGCTACAAACAGGTTTTCATAGTGACCAAACCTTTAGTTATCTAATCTGATATTAAACCTTTAGTTATTTTAGCTGCTATGATCACTGTGAAAACCATGCTACAAACATACGCTACAAACAGGTTTTCATAGTGACCATATCAGATTTGATAACTAAAGGTTTGTGTTTGTAGCATGGTTTTCACAGTGATCGTAGCAGCTAAAATAACTAAAGGTTTATGTTTGTAGCATGGTTTTCATAGTGACCATAGCAGCTAAAATAACTAAAGGTTTGTGTTTGTAGCATGGTTTTCATAGTGACCATACCAGATAAGATAGCGAAAGGTTCGGCGGTAACTTACAAGTGCTCACCAGAGACAAGAAGACCAATTAGCAGCACTTGCTGCTTAAATTGTCACTTTTATAACGCGCACACACCTAAACGTTGGAATGTATTCAGTGGCATATCGTATGCTTGAATCTTGAATTTTCCGACTCTCAAACAGCACGCTAACCACAAGACCACACCCGACTCAATAATTTAGGTAATTGAATACGTTTGAAAAAAGTTTGAAAAGGCATAAGAGTGAAAAGTGCTAAAGACGATAAGAAAATGTCTATTATAGATTATTAACTCCTCAAAGGAATTCGCTCTATACTTACTACCAATCACCAGTCTTTCTAAAGAACAAAGACAGTTCGAACACAACTTTTTAGAAACATTTGCCAAAGCCACTGTCCTAAAATCGTTAGCACTATTTTGAGGCCTTCATTTGCTATATTTTACTTTTCTCCTTCGTAAACCTTTATTGTTTACTTTCTTTTTGTTTTAACGCCAATCTACACAAGCTCTCTGTCCACCGTGGAGAACCTAGCTACAGATTTTAGCATTGTAAGTCGGTAAACTTATAGCTGACCCACCAGGGAACTTTTGTTTTAATTTGTTTTAATACGTTGTTGGTAACAGAAGCTTTGAACATGTACCCATGATATCAAAATATATCTGGAGAATTGCATTTTACACAACCTATGGAAATTCTATATTACTCATATGACACACTTTAAATTTATACAGGTATGTTGATATTTAATGCAACATATTCGCTTAACTGATAACCGAGTTTAAAGGATTCAATGTTTTTTAACACGGATACATGTTATAGCTAAGGAGTAAACTGTACTTCTGTTATTGTTATTATGTAGTTGAGACTTTCAATATGAGCGCTACATAAATAATTCATCAGCATTAAAAACTACAAATTTATATCATGTTTTTCCTATCACTTTCTTTTCCATTTTTAAGTTACGCGTCTTTCATAAGGAGATGCAGCTGTAAAACTGACCGCTTGACAATTGGAATGTAGTGTCAACTTACAAAACTGACATGAAACATGACCTTGCAAAACACACCTCTGATTGGTTAGAGAGCTTGAAAGCATTTAGAACAGGGAATTGCAGAAAGTGCCAGAACATGAACAAGCAACTAAATAAGATCTGTTACAGTAATATCTGTAAATATAATGAATTTAGTAATTCATGGAATGTCCATATTATCAAAATAATGCTTTGAAGACAGTCCTTTTTGTACATGTCTTATGTTTGAAACCCATTTCCATATGTATTGCAATGAGATAGGGCCTTGCCTGGTCCAATGATTGACTGGCTGGACTATGGATCTGCTAACTTATCTTTCGAGTCCCGTTACCGAAAAAAAAAAGGTCTCTGCATATTTGGGCTGTATGCGTTATAAGAGTGATGACCAAAACCCACTATTCGGTCAGAAAAGAGTAGTAAAACAGTGAGTGGTAGATGCTGTTGACTAGCTGCCTTCCTTCTAGTCTATAAGTTCAAAATTAGGGACGACTAGCGCAGATAGCTATGAATAATTTTGCGCAAATATAAAAAATCAAACAACAACAAAATTAGATAAATTGTTTGTTTGCTTTTAATCGCAAAGCTACACAATGGATTAACTGCACTGTGCCAACTGCAGATATATAGATCTCGGATTTTTAACGTTATAGGCCCTTAATCTGTCCCCCAGTGGTTCAACGGTAACTCTGAGAGCTCACACAGCTAAATACCGGGTTTCGATCCTCGTGGTGGGCACACCAAAGCTAACGTATAGTGTAGCTTTGCGCTTAACAACAAAGAAAGCCTTCCAGCTCATCGCTGAACCACCGAGGGGTACAATTCAGATAACTTTTTATTTTATATAGTCTACAAATTCAGGATGACAAAAGAGTTCTAAGAAAAATATTCTATTTTCTCATCTACCCACTCTTTGTTTTTTAGTCACCATTTTATTTTTATTTTTAACTACAGAAAGAAGATAATGCTGGTAATCATTTGCCAAAGTGCAAAGGTGTAAGCACAAAACTGAATATTTTCAAACCTTAAAAGATATAAAATACTTCATTGAATGTGATAACAATAAGTGAGATGTTGAAGTTTTTCCAGCTTCGTTTGTAATATAATTCGCTTTACTTGTTTGTATAAAAAAAGATTCGGTTCACAGGAAAGAAAATTTAAGAAACTACAATGATTTGCGATCAACTTAATTTCTGATGATTACGATTTCTTTAGAACGAAATGATCTGCCAAAAATACAAAGTTGAACAATTATGTCAAAATTTAGTAAACGATGACGGAAGTTCAGTTAGCACCAAACAAATCTCCAGTTAGCACTAAACAAATCTTCAGTTAACAAATCTTTTGCTAATGTTTTTGTTATTCTTTACAAATAACAAACCAAACAGACGGGCAAAGTTTGTTCGGTTTAGAATTGTCAAAGAATGACAGCCACATTGTCTTAAACAAATGCTTATGTTCCTCACACACATTCAAATGCTAAATCGTAATCCATAACCCTAGCCATTTTGTTTATTGAAGAATAAAAAGCGCACAGAGTCATATACATTCGTCAACGTCGTTGAACCTTCCGACATGGCCATTAATGCGGTGATTAATTTGGCGGCCTGGGTAGAAGTCAAGTACAGGAAAACCATAAGGTGACTCTTCTAAGTCAGAACACTCTGTGGTCCTTTCCTTCTCTCCTTTTCGTATAACCCGACAGTCTTCGTGTTGAACCAGATAAAGAAAGATGGGTGGACGCGTCACACATCAGGGGTGAAATCATAATTGGTGCAGGCTTCCAGAGTGTGACGTGCTGATAACTTTGTGCAATTTTTTCTCGTGTAGTCAAAGTTCAGGAAACATCCCCGTAGCAACCAAGATTACAACAAAAGCATGCCATATCAATTGAAACAAAGTAATCTAGCAGTAACTCACTCACTGAGGGTTCTTTTTTTTTGATAATATGTTACTCTTATTAGACGAGATATACATAAGTCAAAGATGGATGTGCATTAAAAGCTGATAGTGTGCTGATAGATAAACAGGTAAATACTACAGAAAATAGACTTCACTAACTTATATGACTCTGTCAGAGCGTAGTATGAATGTTAACATTTTCATGGGTTTTGAAAAGTTCTGTTCGAGTATTTGTAAAATTACAGCTCATAAAAACATAAAATCTCAATGTATGAGTAATATTATATTGCTAGTAATAAAAAATTACGTTTTCTTTTCAAATCTAGCAATAACCATAACTGTCCAGCCTTTCAGTTAACTTAAGTTGTTACATATTACATCAGCTCTCATCAATGAACAAGTCCAACCAGCCAGCGTTAGTCAACGGTAAGTAAATTCACAAAATACCGTCACAGAATATCTTCCCTACATCATGTTACCTTTAGCTCTTGTAGATATTTTCTATAAACCTGATATGTAAGCAGCTTGATAGGTAGATTTGCTCCTTGCTGCAGCATCCAGCTAACCTCATTTCTTAAACTTGACAGGTACATTTGCTCCATGTTGCAGTACCCAGTTAACCTAATTTCTTAGACAGTTAGCGAAATGGATAAATAGTTCACATAACATGCTAGCGGAAAAATAATGAGGAAATGGAAAACGACAATAAAATTCACATATAAAGGGCAATAGATGGCACTAATGTTAATTTTTTTTTTCTAAAAAGAATGTTTAAAATCCAAAAGACAAAGGTTTAATAAAATTTTGTTTATGGGTGGTGGGCAAAAAATAAATATTTACTGTGGAAGTTGTTTTATCTGTGATGGAACTTTTATATGATGCGTTTGCAAAACATGAAGTTTTCTATTGTCGTACTTTATTTTTTCCATGTGTATCGATTTTTTTAATTATGCACAAAGCTACAGAAGGGCTATCTGTGTACTGCCCACCACGGGTATCGAAACCCGGTTTCTAGCGTATAGTAAGTCAGCAGATATACCGCTGTACCACTGGGGGCCCATGTGTATCAAATCTCGTACAAGCACAATATTGCTCACTTTAGTGTATTTTCCTTACTTAGCAATAATTTAATACTTATCATATCTCGTAATGAAAAAAAAAAATGCATTCAAGACTGAAGTCAGTGCATTGTTTCTCATTACGAGATGAGATAAGTATTATAAAAAGGGTATTGTTTAAAAATGGCGCTGGCTATTTCGTCAAAAAAAATTATTGTTTATGCTAAAATGGAAAAATCTGTCTTATATCATATATTGAGGTATTTAATCGTGTTTTATCGTGCATGGTATTGCCATCCCTGCTGACGTCTGGTGCTGTAACAGTCACCTGGATAAAAAACAGTTTAAATATGACCAGCAACAGGTGAGACATGCAAAGATAAAATATTGTATTAACTATAACAGAATGGATTTCTTGATCTACTGAAGAACATCAGTCGGGATAGGTTTTGATAGGCCTAACAAACTAATATATGATGAATGTTTTAATTTGAATTGTCTGACTCAGTCTTCGATTGATGACCTGTTTTCCAAGATTCTATGTTTGAGGAACAATCACATAAGGTCTGCGCGACCCTGTCTTGGGGCTTTCCTCGTTCAACTCTGTATCCAGTTATTCAGCAAAATTCTGTCTATAATTGATTGTTGGTCTGAAAAATATAGTTCTTTAGGTTTTGTTCCTGTGTGTCTTGGATTCGAAAAAAATATTTTTCAAGAATTAGCATATAATCATATCTATCCTCTTGCACGGTTTGTTCATTTTTGAATTTCGCGCAAAGTTACTCGAGGGCTATCTGCGCTAGTAGTTTGTGAATGTAGCAGTGATAGACTAGAGGGAAGGCAGCTAGTCAACACCACCCACCGCAAACTCTTGGGCTATTATTTTACCAATGAGTGGTGGGATTGCGCGTCAAATTACAACGCTCCTACGGCTGAACGGACAACAATGTTCGGTGACAGGGATTCGAACCTGTGAGCCGCAGACTGTGAGTCAGCACCCTTACTACAAGACCATGCTCTTCCATGGAGTCAATCTTCCAGTAGAAGGGGAAAATTATGTTTTCATCCTAGTTTTAGATAACACATATTTGTATGCGTAAAAAAATACCAAGAAATCATTCCAGGGACAAAGCTAGAGTATGTACAAATAGCAATTACTTGTTAAATCAATGGTGTATGTATCCACTGATGAGTACGTTCTGCCTGTAATTCTTAATGGGTGCATATTTTGCTGGTGGGCAAGATATTGATAGAGCAATTACTCATCACATTTCCAAAATGATGATGAGACTGAAGGTATTTGTACGTGGATACAACCACATGATGTGGTTATTGTTGATATTCTACACGAACTAGGTGTGAAAACCCAGAAATCATTCTTTCAACAAAAGGAGTATAACTATAGCATCCTATAGAGAGATCCAATCTCTCAAGATTTGTCACAAAAGGTCGTTAGGTGGTAGAAGCAATATATAAAGCATAAAACAATGAACACTACTAAACATGATATTTATTAAACTACAGATTCATTTCATAGGGGATTGTTGGAGAATTCTCAATGCTCTTTGCAGAACATAGTAGCTGATCTTGGAATGTAAATACTTAGTGCATACGGTATGCAAAGTGTAGCTTTTTTAAGAGGGAGGTATTAACAATAGTAAAAGCGATTTTCTGTTCATTTTTGTAGTTTTAAACATTTGTGGGATAAGATTAACACAATAAGTGTAAATAAAGAAATTGGAAGAGTTGACAAATTCCCATCTTTTTTATTCCTGTCTGTTTGTTTGCCATTTAATTCAAAATTATATCATGAATAAATTGATCAATGTACAAATAGAAAATCAATGAAAATTTATTGACGGGGATTATTTTCATAGTTTTTAATATCCTCTTAAAAGATTCAATGTTAATAAATAGTTTCGTGAAGGTAGTAAGTTCATAGAAACTTAATTTATATTTCTAAGTGTTATATCTTCCTATTCGTACACACAGATAACTCGTATTTAGGTAATTTTTTAATTTTAAGGCCGCTTCTAATGCACTAAAACCAGTTGAATCTCGTCGTGATGGTGCCTGGTTCTTAGTTACAAAATGTGTTTTGAAGCTGATGTAAAAGTAATGCGATGAAAATAATTGGATTGCTTTAAAATATAAACCTTATCAGGACATAAAACATATATAAAACACATGTCGTTATGGTTCTAGGTACAGCTAGGTTTGAATTTCCTTTTCCTTGGAAATAAAGTCAAACAGCACTATATGAAGGTCTGCAAGTTCCAATTAGATTTAAATTGGCGTTACTTTCCAAAAGGATTAAAATTAAACAGGGAATCGCAAAAGTAATTTATGTACTCTGGATTTTTAAACATATCATAATATTAATTTTTCTAATGATAGATATAAGTAATAATCAATAAAATATATAATTTAAATTGGTCCAATGAATAGCCAAGTCACTGTAATTAATAGTATTATAGTTATTCTAGCCCCAGCATCTTTTCAGATTAAATTTCTGCCTTTTCCGAGATCGGTGCGAAAGATAAGAAGAAGCGTAAGTTTTAACGACCGGAGCCACGCGACCACCCTCATATAAAGAGTTAGGTTTCATTTCTGCATTTCGTTTTCTGTTTTATTTTTCTTTTTTGAGATGAATGGTTTGTATCAGACATCTTACGGTTTTAAAACTACCGTGGAAGGTTTGATCAGTATATATAGAAAGAAAGAGAGAGAGCTATATAACTTGTTCAAAGTTATCTAAAGTTACAGTAACGGACAGTTCTGTTTAATGGAATAGAATCAATACCAAGTCACAGCTCTGGCTCACACAGGATTACGAGGTCAGCAATTCACGCAGTGTCTGTGATAGAAAGTGACAGACACAAGATGACTAAGGGAAAGCAAAACACGACACTCCACACTCAGACACTACTGTTATCAGCCACAATAACGATAACTATAACATTTTCATTCGGCAGAACCAACCAACACTAAATTCAACCTTATCTAGAACGTTAAAACCCCATACCGAGGTACTTACCCAGTTAAGTGTGTGAATCTTTGTCGGCTTATAAACATAACATCTTTTCCACAACAGCTTTGTCTTCTCTAGCTTACTACCTAAGAACTAGCATTTATTCTGAACACCCTGGACACGGCGACCGAAAAAACACGATTATCTTATGGTTTCTATAAAGAGACTTAGGAACAAATAATGTAATTTATTATGGGCAGATTATTCTATCAGTGGATTGCCGCGCTCATGGTAGTGTATGCAGGGCATGTTCAAGAACATTGTTATCAACTGACTAAGTAGCCCCACCGATAGACAATAGGTCAGGGTGAGAAGCAAAGAGTTCACCAGAATAAGAACAGTCTTGCTGAACTCCATATTTGTTCTGGTCATTTTTAATACTTCAAGGAGTGTATCTTTAACTGAATGTGAAAAAAAAAACCAGAAAAAAATAGATTATCTGTCTACTTATCATCGAACTTTAAACTGAAACCATTGTATATTATTTAATCTCATGTTAACTCGTAAAACATTTATTTTACAAAATAGATGAAAAAAAAGAATAACTTCCCCCTAAAACAAGTATAAATCATATATAGGAAAAAAGACAACTTCCGTTTAAGGTTTCGTATTTATCACTATTTATTTTCTAAGCTGCGGTGTAACTGAGGTGTCAACATATTTCTTCAGCCAATTGACCAATAAATCTTACCCATAAATTAATAGTCACTCAAAATTACCGTTATAATTTGATATAAGCTTTCTAGTGTAATAATAATAATATTCAGTATAAAACAAAACTAGTCGTGTTCCTTTAGCTTGAATTATGTGAAACAATGAAACAGTAGATATTGTGTATTATTTTGAATCATGAAACGTTTTCTTGTTTTGTGTTTTTACTGTATTAGATAAGAATATCGGGTCCTTCCAACACCTGCGACATGTTACAGCTAACAAAAATCAACGTGCCTTACTCAACCTTTTTTTTCCCCACTTGTCACGCTCCAGGGGTCGTTACAAAACAAAAGCACCTTGAGCCCGATGTGGGGCACTTTTAATCAACATGTAAATCAGGCACCTAGCCTGCAGAGTCTGAGGCCTTACTGCACGACGTCTCCTATTGGAACCTCGTGATTCTTGAAGGTTTACACATGGTAGTCCCACCATGGTCGTTTCTCATTTCAGTTTACTGCTATGGATTATAAAAGTTTCGCTATGTTCGTCTGGAACTATTAAATTATATGTATGGTGTAAATAGCATTTTAGTTTCAAAACCCACTTACTTTCTTGCAGAAAATGTATATATTTGTGTACAGGACTATTAAACAAACAGCAAGGTTTATCTATTTCTACTTTAATATATATTACTAGTTTGTCTTGAGTCAGTTATGGCTATACTAGATGTCCAGGTATTTTAGGCGTTTAATTTCAGCCTCTTGGTATGGTATTTCTTTCCATGTCAATTTACACTAAGATATATATCTATATTAGGTTAAGATCATCTAACGATATGAACGCGTGTATTAACTCCGCGATAGAAAGGAATAAATTAAATTATTGTATGGTGAACATATTCTGTGAATAATAGTGGAAATGTTCTTTCCACTATTATGAAGCACCTATTGTTGTCATGGCACATAAAATTCACACAATAACATACAAGAATGGTAGTTTCCATTCTCTTTTTGATGTTTTCAGTCAATTTCGATCTGATTTCTTTGTGCTGTACTATGTATGGAAAAAGATGAGAGGCCACACGTTTAAGATCTTATTTTTCCAACTCGGTGATTGTCTTATAGATTGAGTTACCATCAACAGTAGACGAGTCTGTAACTCTATAAAAGTTTAAAAGCCGAATTGGTGATGATTTCCAAAATTTGAAGAGTAGGCTTAAACTTTTCTCAATGGTGGGTGTGAAAGGGTAGCCTTCAAAGATCAAATGATCCTTTGTTGCCCGTATTTTACGTTATACCTCTGTTCAAAGAACTAACAACAAAATTTCAGAAAAACCGCGAAGAATGAGACTCATCGGTAATTTAGATAAGAGATATATAATTACTTGACAGCGTTTTCATAAATTATTTACAATGGCTGCTTTGTCTGTTTTGTCAATGAACAAGAGAATAATCGCATATAAATATAAACAATTTGTATATACAATGGCATGTCGCTATAAATGTGTGCCTTGGTACCACAGGCGACATATTGAGCGCTTATGTATTTGATTCACAGTGAATTCCCAACTATTTGACAGTGCACTGCCGCCACGAAGGAAGTATGACTGGAGGTTTTGCAGATACAATTAATAACATTCATAAGCTCAGTTACGCCAAGGAATCTATATGTGGTACTGAGGACATGATATGAGTTTTATTGCATATCCATACTTAGTGGGATACATACCAAAATGATATAGGACTAATCTGTTCTAAGGACTTAGACTCTTGCTATATAACTCCTACCGAGGAATTTCTCACTCTGAACTATAAAGCCCTTTCTTCAGTAGTTTTTTAATCACTTATACCTTTCCACCACCTATACTAGAACATTATGTTATTATTACCGATAGCATCAATATTTTTTATTTAAAACTATACATAACTGTTTGCCTCATTCATCACCAGTTCTGCCCCCAGTAGTTCAACGATATGTCTGCGACTTACAACGCTAGAAACTGGGTTTCGATACCCGTGGTGGTCCGTTGTGTAGCTTTGTGCTTAACTTCAAACAAACAAATCACCTGTTCTGACTCTTAGAGGTTCTGAACTCACCATCAGTTGTATATTTTCCACCCTATTTTATCACTACTCCTATACTCTCAGTAGAAATTCCAATTAATTATTTCCTCGTTCTTTAGAAATTGTTATATACATATTTTTACTTTTATTTTTGTTGCATATAGTATGTACATATTAATAAAAAATTAAATATACAAAAAAATAAAGAAATTTATGGAATACTCCTTAATAAATACGACCATCATTTCTATATATATTAACAAATATAAATAAATAAGACATAAAACACAAAAAGGCCAAAGTGGTATTAGAAGTCTATCTTAAATATAATTTTATAGTAACGTATATCTGAAATTAACAACTTATTGAACATAACACGAAAACATAATATCTTGTAACGTTATTTAACCATTATCTAAAACAATCACTTACATAAGTAATACAAAAGTTAAATGAATGATAATATTAATCCTATATGAATAACTTAGCCTTCAATGAATATTACTTAGTTTGTCTATGAACACCAGTTAATAACCAGTCTTTCAATTTTTTCAACTCTGCAATTGCATTTATATTCCATTGATCCCTGTGGAGTATGTTCATCATATATATGGTATTTTATACCATTCTACTCTTGTTCCGCAGTTAGTTTTGTAATTTGAAATTTAGTAATATTTGTTTCTAATGTTCCAGAGGTTATCCTAATAATATAGCATATATATATAAATTTAGGTTTGCAATTAAGCTAAAACATGGTGAAAAAGTACCAAAGCCTGACTACGAACAATATTTTATTTAAAGCTTAATTATACTTGTTCTGAGGGTGTTTGGGTACAATGCGTCTCACTGAAAAAAAAAAAAGATTGACAGTTTCAAAATATTGTAAGTTTTTAACTTTCTTCCTATCAACTAGGTGAAAGGAGAGTTTTTCGATGCAATTTCAAATATAACAGAATTCACTATAGAATTCTTCCTTTTGAACCCATTCTTCAGTGAATCGATTCATTAACGTTAAATCAGGTTCGGGTCTCTACTCTTCTTAGCTTTACTTTCTTGCATACAAGATGGCTTCCAACATTGAATATAGATCAAAGAAATGGCAAATGACTTGTCAGAGTGTCGTCTAGGGACACGCTTATCTTTTCTGAACGGTAGGGTTAGCTAGCCACGTTAATTGAACTGTCTATTTCAAATGGTAGAAATACGAACGGCTCACTTTGAGCTAAAACTTCAAATCTACCTCAGAAATAAGCATCATACAAATCATTCACAAAAATGTGTTATTCAAATAACTTGATAGTTAATGCTAACTTTACACAGGCACACACACACACACACACACATATATATATATATATACACATATAAAGCTTCTATTTAATAAGTAACGACCAGCTTTAGTTACCTGCGTCAATGATAAAATGGCTTAAGATCTTAAACCTGAAACAGAAAATAAAATTCTATATTCTATGATAGGACAAAGCGTAAGTTTTCATTTACAATCTTAAAAACATGAAATAAGAACATGTTAGAGCGTTTAGGGATTGAAATCTTCCCTCAGTTCTTTCAGTTCTATTTATGTATATTGTATTTCATGTAGTACTTATTTATTTCTTCAGGTTATTACAATATTCATGTAACAGTCCAAAATCTTCTTATTTCTGAGGAAATAATAACGCAATGAATTTTAGTACTAAAGAAGCTGTCAACACATATAACTGAATAACTGAACACTATATTTTTACATAAATTATAAAACGTATATTTTTATATACATCAAATATTTGTTTTCTAAATCCATTTCTATACCTAGTTTGTAAATTAGTAATACATTTTCATGGCAAAAAATACATGATTTTTGTTATTATTATTACCATTAAAGGTATGCAATGTCATGGAAAATGAAAGCTTATACTGAGAAGTGGTGAAGAAAAATAGTGAAATAAAGTATTTGTTTGATTCTTTTTAAATATTAAAAGCTTTTCTTGTCATTTCTGGGTAAAATACCACAATATAAATTTGTCTTTATTTTTTATTTGTTCTGTAGTTTGTTTGTGTCTAGACACAAAGCTACATAATAGGCTATCTGTACTGTGCTCACCGTGGGTATCGAACTCCTTTTGGTAACTTTATTAGCCCCTATTGGTTAATGCTGAGCTATGGAAAGACATTGTTCTAAAGATAAAGGAGGCACAATACATAATGTGAATATGTTTTGTTCGTTTTATTTCCAATTTTTGTTTGAACAAAACATCTGTCAGAAACAGATAGATTGTATTGTCTTTAGTGTTGAACGATTCATCTCACGTTTGCCAAGAATGTGTAACGGACCCTCAAACCGTTCTATATGACCAAGGTACAAAAACTTTTAGAGACAAAACATTAATTGTAACGCATTTGAAAAGCTAAAAGGTTAGGTACTATAGGTTTACGCATGCGCTAATGTTGATCATTGCTATTAAAAGATAACTTGTGAAACTTCAACTCGAATTAATTAAGCAGACAACAAGAAGCTAGATTAGCACTAGCTAATTAGCCTATTGGTAGGATTTCCGCTCACAAACATGAAACTTGTGTATGTTTATTAATACAAAAAGGACACTTTCCGCGGTACATATTGATTTTTTGTTCATCGGAGGTTTAAATGTAGAATAATATTTAACAAGGCTCAAACTGTTCGTTAAATTATGTTCTAACCACAAGCTTATAAGTAGCGTACTTTAAAACATAACAATATATGTAACGTACCTATATAATACATATTTAATATTTATAACTGAGATACAAATGTAGTATAACAGTTTCACATCGTATATATGTGAACTGTACGAACTTACGTATATTAAGATAAGATCAAAACAATTTATATATACCAAAATAGTCAAGGTAGAATAATGGTTGGAGCCATACAAAGGTGTGATATAAAAAAAAGCCAATTTATATAAAATGGCAAATGTAATGTAAAAGTGGGTAAGTTAAACAAGAAAAACAAAACTATTTTTTATATCACACCTTTCTTTGGCTGAATCCTTTATTCTAACTTGACTGTTTTTGTATATACAAATGTTTTGATCATTATCATTATTTTTTATTTTATTTACAATTTTCAACAACATAAAAGTTGAATTAAATGGAAACTTACTGTTCTTTTTTCCACACACACAAATATATATATATATATATATACCACTTTTTGTAAATTTTTCTATTTAAATAAATCACATGTTACACCACGTTAAAATGTTTATTAATATATAAATCCCAGCTGAGGTGAGATTTGATCGTATTCTATTAAATGACACTGCAAGATGGATATTCAGTCTTTGCCATTTGACTTTAGCTTTTCTATCCACTTCTAAACGCTAAAGTCGTTCTCTGTTTTAATTCAGATCACATTTATGCCCCTGGACTGTTTATTCTAATTGCTACTTATTACACGTGTCGAACCAATTGCATTCCCTAAACCAAATCCTCGTTGGTGATTTTTATATTCAGATTACAGAACAAGGAGAAAAACAACAATAATTGTACCACTTGCTGACGTTCAATTTTCTTAATCTAAAATATATGTGAAGTTGCTACTTATAATGAGACTAAGAATGTATAGATATGTTCAGAAAGATAAGAATAGTGGAATTAAAGCATTAAGAAGAACTCATGTTTATCTAAAAGTCTATCCCAGTGTATAAAGTAACAGTAGTTTTACTCCAGCTTTTCTTCTAACTTTTCTACGAGAAGAACAATAATCGTATCACTTTTGTCTACTTATTTGTGTTCATCTAAAACAGATATTAAGCTACTGTTTTTAATGTGATGAAAGAGTGCTTAGATACGTTGAGAAACATGCGAGTAATGATATTCAAGCATTTAGAACAGCCTGTGGTAATACCCCGAGTTTGGCCAAAAGTTCAGTCCTCTCTATAGAATTACGGCAATGTTACTCCATCCTTCTGACTTGGCTGGAGTCACAACCGTGATTACGAAAATTACGTAGATTACGAAATTAAAGCCAATGTCTTTAAAACGATAAAAAAATCTAACATCAATCTGGTCTATACTTATTCTGTTCTGGTGTGTGTCCTATGAAATAGCTTCTTTAGAAACGTAAAAATATTTTGTAATACAGCAATTGTTATGTATTGTTCTAATTATGTAAGCGAAAAGCTCGCGTTTTGTATATTGACCTCATTGAGTACAAAATATAGGTGAAACAAAGTATGTTAACTGCGGTCAGTGCTAGATAACGCTGTTTATTTACATTTTCAAACTTAAAATAACTTGAATCTTGCACATTAACTTATGTGTCAATTTAAGTGTTTTTTGTTTTTGTTTTCGATGCGTCACTCACATATTTGATGGGTTTGGAGATTAATGTTTCTACATGACTAAACGCACATTTCTCTCTATTCCTAACGAAAGCTTTTAACTTGTTTTGTTCGGTGGTTTAAAATGAAACGCGAAGGATAACATTTGTTTAATTCCAACATAAAATAACTAGCAAACTTTATTTTCATAGTATTATATAATTCTTAACATTTTCTGTATACCTAATCTATTTCGAACTATAGTTTGAATAAAAAAGTCCTTTTTGTCAGTACATCAGAGTACACAATAATATTTAATAACATATCAGAGAACAATATGCTATGAATGATAATTACAGATGAACCTAATTACACAGTTATAAAACATTTTTTTTATACAAAGTAATACCATTCTTACCATGTGACACCCAACCATGCGAACAGCTATTGCACATCCTCTGGTGACTCGTGGTTGGAGTAAAACAATCACATGAGCAGCCAGGAATGGTGCAGCGTATTGCCTGAAACAATTAATGACCGAAACTTATTTCACAAAATAAATTCAATATACAGAAGAAGGAGTAAAACAACATAGAAAATAATATTAATGTCGATGTGTGACAATTTTCGTCATAACTTCTACTCTACTGTTATATCACATTCATTCGTATTGATAGCTATTTTAGTTACTACATATTTTGTAAATAGCCTTACGTCCAGGTTTTGTTTTAAAATTTTAAATGATATTAATTTGAGGCTAAGGGTTAAATATAACTGCTTATTCTTGTGTGTGTATATATATATTTAAAAATTTTTAACGTTGAAATGAAAGGATTTCTTTTATAAATACTTAATTCGCCATTTAAATACAAAATTTATTCAGAACCATACGCAAGCAGCACATGTTCCAAATTCCTATTAAGTACAGGTTTCCTGAAACTAAAACACCTGTTTCTAATAAATTATTTATTTATTGCAAATAACTGTTTTGATTTAGATCTTAAAGAATCAGCCCTCTAGTTTTTTTCCTGTAAGTCCAAGTTTTCTGTAAAATAATGACTAATCATATCCGTAAAAATCGGTAAAATTTGGTATTTTTCTCCAATAAAAGATATCAACAGTGTTGTTCGACACGTCACACAAGCTGTCACTAATATTGTCAATCAGATATCCTAACATAGATATGAAAGTATAAATGGCTAAACTATAGATATGTGACATATCTATTATAAACTATTTTTTACACTTAGAAGAATATGATAAATATGAACGGAATTATTTTTATTAAATGAGAAACGTTTTCTAAAAACTGTAAGAAAAGAAAATTACAAAGGGTTCACAACTTTTTTCCATTAATCACAAGCTACACGTCATCGAAATGTGTTAGTATCAACAGCTGTTTCATGTGACGTCAAAGCTTCTAGATTTAAAAAGATCTACATATTAAATCTTATAGAAGGTTAGTGCTATTATTAAGAGATTTTCAAGTTTATTAAAAATACTTGATGTAATGACTTATTTTATTTTCATATAGAGTATACTTATGACTATACTTTACCATGTTGTTTTTTGCACTTTCATAAATCTGGGAAGTGTCAAATTATATATACATATATAAAACACTCTTAAGTCTTTAACTTTCCAAATTTTAAAACTATTGAAAGAAAAACTAAGGAATGGTCAATAACAGGTTAAGATAGTTCAGTAGCGAAACACTGTTTGTTTTCGGATACTTAGGCACAGCTACTGAAGGGCTATCTGTGCTAGCCATCTTTAACTTTAAACTGAAAGATAGAAGGAAGACAGCTAGTCAACAGTACCCACCGCCAACTCTTGGGACGTTCTTGTTTGCCCAATTAGTGGGATTTGACTTTTGCTCTTTTAATGCACCCATGGTCCCAAAGTCCAAAAAAAAGAGAGATTTATTTTAGCAGTAAGGGGACATTAATGCTGTGCCTGCAGATAGATAGTCCGGCACGCTAACAACTGAGCCACAATCGTCCCTTATGGAAAACGAAAAATTTAGAAATGTGATAATTTTAATTCTATGTTAACACTGAAATCATAAATATGTATACTAGAACCGATATCTGTGTAAAAAGTGCGTATTCGTTGTCATGCAGAGGTTAATCGCATTTCATAGGAACAATGTTGCAGATCCAGTGTTATCCTTGGAACTACTTTCTTCATCATATATTTGTTAAATCTGATGTCCATTGTGATATATTATTTCCCGACGCCAGTAATTGTAATTGTAACAAATTTCTGCGTAGAACGGAGAAATCAGTCTAAAGCCACATGACAGACTTTCCGGATATCCTTTACGTTTAAACAGACCAAAGTTGTACTGGGGAACTTGACAGATATGTGGTACAACTATATGTGATTTAAGTTTCTTCGACCATCTTTCTCATGGAAATAAACAGTAAAAACTGACAGTTCTTGTGAAAGATGTTAGATAAAATAATAAAACGAAGATTGAAGATGGTGTAATTATTTACACGGAAACATGTAGAGTTTTAAGTTTTTTTAACTTGTATATTTTTAATTTTTTAACTTTACAAATAAATGTTTGTGCAAGTAAAAAACGCTGATCTTCGTTTTATTATTTTATTTCTCAAATAAAACATTGATTTCGAGGTGTGGCTGAAAACGTGGAGTCTTTTAGCTTATGAACTTTGGTAAATTTCAGGTTTTCATTTCATGTTGTGGTTTATGATAAAACGATATATGATAAACCTCATCGGCTTTTTCTTGTCAGAAGCTCTTTTTTTTTGCAACAATAGCTTCACATTCCGGATTGTTTGTGTTGTATGGAATTGGGTTAGGATATGATTTTGGAGACATTCTTGTAGAAGTTATTCTGCTTGCATAGAGAACACTGAAGACACTCTTCATCGACATGATATGCCTTTTTACTCTACGTTGTTTAACAACCTCGCTATGGAATATTCTTCCTCGAATATCCAGCTATATGCCTATCCATAATGGAGGAACCAAATATATAGCTGCTAAACATGTCGCCTGTGGTGCCACAGCTCACATTCGTGTCAATTCGTTACTGTATTAACATATACAGATAGTTCAAATAAAGTACGAATACGACTTTATTTAATCGCTGTGTGGATCGCAGCTCTGTACAATATATTATTTTATTAATCTGTATATTTGGGAGCAGATTTTTACACGTTAAGTAATCATTACAATTATTAAGAATCGTTTCTTCAACCAAAAAAGCTGAAACTGTTTTCATGCTTATGTTAGCGTTAAACGATCATTTGTTGATTTATCAAACAACGATTCTTTGCTACAGTACATCCCTAACTACTACTAAGGAATATCTTATACAACATATAAAACACTAAATCTTAGTTGTTATCTAAAAACATAGAAAATAAGAAATATATTAATTCAAAGTATGTTCTACCACAAGCGAAAACAATTCTTTTGCTTACAATACTGAAATTTCATGTTTAAAGAATGACCTCAAAGTCCATTACTGCTGCAAATTTGTAAATGTCTTATACGCATATGGGAACATGACTTAAAATATATAATTTTATTACGTAAATTTACAACAGGCCAAACGACATTTATTTTTATAACTTTTTTTGCGTGCTTTTAAAGCGCTCTATAATTTCGTTCTCATAAAATTGCAAATATTTCAGGTTTAGTAATTGCATCGGATGGTGCATAGTGATGAATATTCAAGTATAGAACATAAAAACGTGATAACTTCATTTGAAAGATATAATTGCTTCATTCTTATAAAATACAGGGTATTTATTCTTTCGTACTGAAAATGTGATCATGTTTTTAACAGACCAAGTGAAAAACAAAAACTTGCACAAATAGGTTCAAGTTAGAATACTAGAGTACTCGTGTTCTGGAATCGGGTTTGATGTTGATGATTGTTTGTTGATAACAGTAATTGTACTTCAAGTTTCAAACACATACTACAAAATATTCACAAATATAGAAAAACAATTATATTCAAGGAGCTACAGAAATTCTCTCTCCGTAAAATACAAACTCCTTTAGTAGGTAATTGTTATGAAATGTCACCAATACGGAAGCTTAAGTCATGTGTACCGAACAACAAAACAATAACAACGACACACCCTGGTTACTGTATAGATGCATTTCTAAATCAAGCCTCATCTATATGACATCAAGTGAAATAATGTTTCATTGTAGCATACGACGTTTCTTTAATTAGGTGTTTTCTCACATTTTATGGTTATTAGGTAATATATAAGACAAATGTCAATGTAGAAATGTTTGCCTAAAAATCAAAGTTTTATTAAAAAAAACAAAATGTTTGGATCGTTATAGAGTTTAAACAAATATTTTTCATACACACAAACATACAAAATTATGCTGTATTTAAATTATTTACAGGGAATACATGTTTGGTGGTAGATTACATAGCTGCCTAGGTGAGATCTGATAGCATCAATCAGCTGGTCTTAGTTTGAATTGTGCGAGATAAAATCAGATCCAGCACCAAACCTACAAAACATTAAAAGTAATCTCATATTCTGAATGAAAGTATCTAATTATACTATTTATTATCTTTTTAAACTTTAAATTTTAGTCACCAGGTTTACTTTGATAATATTATTATGCTCTACGTTATACAGTTTATCAACCCTACGTATTTATCCTCACAGTAGCAGTTCTATGATAAAGTATAATTCTGAGTTAAAATTTCTAGAGTATTTTTTTATTTCTGCCTTATAATTGTAATATTTTTGTACTTAAATATATATTTGAAAAATATTCAACTGTTTTGACTAAATATAATTACAGCAGAAACGTTACTAGTACGGGTACGATCTAACAGTGTCAAAATTACAGAATTTTTTGCCTAAAATTCAAAACATTTCCAATTTATTTCGCATAAAATTTTCCGTATAATTGCTGCACACTTTCTTAGTGAATATATCTCGTAACCACCTGCTGGCTGTATCCTTGCAGCCATGACAGATGCGATGATTCACATTTCCGAGAGCGACGTATAATTACATGCTGTTTTATTTCTCCTGCGAGGTTTGCAGGTGTGAAATAATACAGGTCTTTACCCTACATCCTCACAATGTTGTAAAAACTCATCCGTATAGAAGGTCAGAAGTGCTAGTTCAGTATTACTTATTCTATTGTACGAAGACGTAGTAAGCTATTCACTATTCTTCATTACCATCCAAATAAAATCAGCAACCAAAACGATATTTTAAAATACAGTTGTACGCCTAAACAGGTGTTTATATTAAAATATTTGTATGTGAAAGATGGCTTTGAGTATATATGGTAATAACGTAAAAACAAACATGTATATTAGGGATGATATTACAAAATATTATTACAGGTATGTTGTTTCTGAAGTAACCCCCAGTAAGTAGCGGTAAGTTTACGGACTTAAAACGCTAAAATCCTAGGTTCGATTCCCCGCGGTAGACACAAAATATAACAGCTTAATATGGCTTTGTTAAGAAAAACAAACACTTGCTGAAGTAAAACAGTGCGAGTGAGGAAGCGAAAAACATAATGTAGTACAAGAGTATTTGTTTGTTTGTTGAATTTTACCGCAAAGCTACTCGAGGGCTATCTGCGCTAGTCGTCCCTAATCTTGAAGTGACAGCTAGTCAGCATCACCAACTCTTGGACTACTCTAATCGAATAGTGTAATAGACTTAAAATAAGACCCAAAACTCGAGCGCTTTCGAATAGTTGACTATTCTTCTTCAGGAGAACACAGAACCCTCCTGAAGAAGAATAGTCAACTATTCGAAAGCGCTCGAGTTTTGGGTCTTATTTTAAGTCTATTACACTTTATATGTGATCCTTTGTGCTAACCCTTTTATCAAAACTAATCGAATAGTGTTATTTGAGCGTCACTCTTGATTGAAAGGGTGAACATGTTCGGCAACGGGTAGAGTAGAATATGGAAAATAAAAAGTATCGAAATAAGAGAAGAAAACAAGAGTAGAAAAAAAAAAGAGAGTAAAAATAGTGGCTAGCATGCTACAGTAGCAAAGGAATGCTTGATGAAGAAAGCTAAAGCTACATTGTCCTCAGAACAGAAGGTATTTTTTCACCTTTTCTTTCCAAAAATTTTTTTATTTTGCCAGTGGTTGTCTGTGTGTTTTTTTTTTAGTTTTATGACGCAAAGCACCAGGGATACTGAACCAAAAAATTCTTATTTTTGAAAACAAACGTCAAATACCTAAGTATATATACAATGAAAAATACATATACAAAATGCTGTTTTTTCTTCTTAAATTAGGTTAAAAGTAAGACAGAATTTAAAAATAAGCCCATGGCCCGTAACAAAACTAAAAACTTAGTCAATGTGGACAGTGTCATGATTACCAATTACAATGTCTAATATAAATGGGATATCAGAATATATAATATGTTTACAACGTAACATTCACAGACGGCATGAGATTACGATATGGACAGTTTTGACATGAGTGTCACATTACTCCCATATTGTAGATCATTCCATTATAGGAGAATATGATGTGTAAGAAAACTTTCACCAATCTGGTGCCTTGTGACCAAAGATTCCTCCTTCTGATTCCTGCACAAACGCAAAGGTCAATAAGCAATTGTAGGTTTAATCTGGAATAGCTTGTTCACAAGTTATTTACCCAAATCACCTACCAACGGACACGAAGCTTTGCCTTGATGACAGGCTGATAATCCATGTAAGGAATAGGCAAAGCATTGACATCAGTAGTGGTGACTGATTTGGCCTTGATACCAGAAAGTTTGTTCCCTTGGATTCTGGCCAGAAATCCAGAAAAAAAACTGGATAGAGACAGTTGATAGTGAAAACTGAGCCAGTCGTTTCTGAATATGTAAGAGAATTGGATGAGAAATAACGTTAAACAATTCCAGGACCATTAAAGATCCAAGGAAGATGATATAGATGCTACAGATAGTGAACAACATATACAACAAGAAAAGTTGCGTACAACTCAGCAATGAACATCGAATCTATAAAAGGGATCCTATGAATGATAATACAGTTTGTAGCAAATCATTTTTGAACCCACAGAGTCATCTGATTCCGAACCATTCATAGAAATAGGAATAAAAAAAGTGTTTAAAAAAAAAGAGTTCTTTAAAGGGAAGTCGTTATTTCCTGTCAAGAGTATCTGACTTCTTCACACAAACCAGGTTTGGATAGGCTGATCATCAGATTCAGAAATGCCATTCAATGTCAGACCTATCACAGTCAACTTTTCCTGAATATACAGGCCACAAGTTGAGATAGCAGACATGGTATTTGCAAAAGCAGAGCCTACCAATGCAGGAAGATATATTTCAAGGTTGGACGCCATGACAATGATCAGAACTTTATAGCATACTGCATAGAAAGTTTCAAACATTGGAAGTAAAGTGGGAGTTCATAAGACTCTCGGTACAAACTCTGAATTAGAATTATGCAGAAAGACTTTGACAATGTATAATATTCAATGCAGAGTTTCTAAACTAGACAAGAGACCCATATCCAGCTTAGCTTAATAGGTCTTCAACATAAAACAAATATCTGGTCATTAAGAGGTAGAAAAGAGGACAGAAAATATACAGTGCACTTGCACACTTGATTTTATACAGATTGATGCGAAGAACAAATGTCACTTTATTGTCAAATGAAAGTTCTAATAACTTTGTTTCAGCCACCACAAGAATATTTGTACCATCCTAATGGAACTGAGGATTAGGGTGCAATCCACATTGGCAGCTGAAATGCTAAAATGGGTTCAGATTATAAGAGTAGAGAATCATTTGAACTAGCACACGTGTTTATTGAGAGCAATCAATAACCAACTGTAAATTTTAGAGTAATTGAAATAGAGGCTGTTTGCAACTGTTGGAGGAAGTTGTGCAGTGATATCATCGATCTTAATGCTAAAATGTGTGACACTCAAGACGCTGCTCGAAGGTACTCCGAATTATTGCCTGAATAACTGAGATAGTTTTGAATTCACTTATATTCAGAATGATCTCTTCAATAAAACTTTATGGATGAAAATGGGTAAGTGGTCATGTAAGGTCTGTAAATAAGATAATTATATACATTACAATAAAAGCATTGTTAAATATGGAAATAAAAATGGCGAAATAGCTTATTGAAGGCGTATGTAGTCGTGTCACTGCTTTAAATGTTTTGTGTATTTGTTTCTGAATTTTCATACAAAGTTGCCTATGCATAATCATCCTCAAGTTGGACCTGATAAACAAGAGGAAAAGCAATTACTCAACTGCACCCACCACCAATTCTTGAGTTACTTTTGTCTGACCAAATAGTGAGACTTGACTTATAGCGTATACTTATTCTAAAAGTGTTTTTGTGGGAATGAACCACGAACCATCAGATTCACAGTCAGAGCACGCTAGCCTTTAGGCTACTTCTAGCTTTGATTTCGCTGAAAATGAGCATATCCAATGAGATGATGTTTCCCAAAAGAAAATTTATAAAGTAGCAGTGCAAAGTTGATAGCAAAGAAAAAATGAAAAAAGAGCTTTAAGTCAAATCCAAGAGGTAGAAGGAATAAAATGGCAGGTACAAATGAAGAACACTATATTAGGCAAATATCCCTGTATGACAGACAAAAATATGAGTCACCAATTCAAGAACAGATGAATACTCAAAGTGACTCAAGAATTAGTAAAACTACAATGAAGCAAAGACATGGGAGTTTTGAGCTGCATGGTAGAGTTGAAGTGTCTAGACCTTTGTTAAGAAAAAGAAATAAAGCCAAATGATTAGAATGTTCCCTAATAATCAAACATTTTGGCAATTAAGTCTTTAAGACTTTTTTTTTTTTTTTTTTTTTTTTTACAGATGAGTCAAAGTTTGAAGTTTTTTGGAAGTCATAGAAGGCAATTTGTGCAAAACTTCAGGTGAGAGAATAGCACCAAATTGTGTATATTCTTCTGTTAAACAGGATGGGGGTTCTTTCCAAGTGCGAGACTGTTTCAGTAGCCATGGGTTTGGAAACTTAACTATATATCGACCAAAGGGAAGTGTTTCGTTATATTTCTTCACCATACTATTCCAAGTGAAAAAAGAATAAACGTCAAAATATTTACTTTTAAGTAAATAAATTAAACGGCACTGTAGATAGTGTAACGATCCAATATTACCGTACTGTATAATACGTAAATACAAAAAAATGACAACTCTACAAATTTGTTATTTTATAGATATATTATATATTATAAAATAAAAAACACAAACAAATATTAACTTATATACAATGATTTACAAAAGAGTACAATAAAACAAAAAATCACTATTTCTTGGTAGATCCACGTAAGAACTGACTCTCTAATTCAAAGTAATCACTTCAAACGTTGTATGTAGAAAATCAGCTTTTGGTTGTAAACTCAAAGTTCCACTTCACGCTATATGTACGGTTACCAAAACTTCATTGTTCCAATGTCAACTGCACCAAAACTTGTCGATATATTCAAAAAAGGTTTTCAACAGTTCTCAAAAAGCACAAGGCTTACAAAAGTTACAAAAACTGAGACTCATTCTTAAACTTCCAAAACTGTTTAGAGTCGTAAACAAAAAGCAAATGACAGCTTATAACAAAACTTACGATTAATATCTAGGTTTAAAAACTCTTTCGAATTTGATACAGAAATCTCTGTTGGAAACGGCCACTCAAACTAAACTAAACCAAACTTTTTTTAAAAAAAGACAAAAACACTTCTCTCTCTCTACTAACTAACGGAAACTTGAAAATTTTATATAAAACCCCCAAAAAACCGTTACAGATAGCGCGCGTGATTAAAACCGTTACTTATGTGTCAGTGATAAGGCGCCTCTCAAGTAATTTTTAACAAAAATATTACAGAAATACGGGATCGTAACAACAGGTAAAATGTCAAACATAAACACATAATGATATGTAGTTGCACAACAAACAAACTTTATTAAAAACAAAGCATAGCCATAAAAAGACCCCCCCCCCAAAAAAAAACATTACCGCAACATGTCATTTTAGGCTGTACCCTATTTTTAATACAACTTTTTACTGTGCAACTATTTAACATCGTATTTCGTACTATAAATATCTTGACTTTTCAATAGAACAATAATCCTAAGGATGCATGAAACCTTTAGGCAAATTTTTCATTAAACAAGCAAGTGAAAATGATTTTTCTAAATTATGAAATTTCCTCTCTAATCACTAAACTTGCATCCCACCGAACATTTGAAGAGGCAGAAGAAAAAACAACAGCAACTAAGTATCAACATACTTTGGAATGTCCCGCATGGCTGTTGGTTTAGTGTTCAGCAATCAACTGTTGACATTGTGAACAAATTAGTGCTAAGTCGAGTTGAGGCTGTCATCATGGCAGTTGGAAGACATGCTATACATTGACTTATATCAGCAATAATGCCATCATAGCTCATATGTTCTATGTAATAATATACTTAGTCATTTATTTACTTCACATTTTGGAATCAACTATGCATAATAAATTCAAAACAGTGCTGTGTTACTTAGACAAAATCTGGTCTTGAAAACTACTGTATATACTGCACAGAACCATTAAATAATAACTGGATTAATATAATATAATACAAAAAAGCAAGCTCACTATTAGAGAATAACGTCAATCATCTCTTAGTATTTTTATGGAAAACAGACATTTGATAATTCGTCGTATGATCTGAAATGCAAATGATTAGTCTTTCAGTCTACACTCGTAAACAAAAATTTGGTAGAGTTGATTTTACAGCTCATGACATTTCATTTCAATATGAGATATGGCTTGTCCAGCAATGACAGCCTGATTTTAATATAATTTGCTTAAAATTAGAATGTTGATAAGGCCCTGAGGTATGGTCGACAACTTCTGAGCAAAGTTCAGCCCAATGGTTAGCGTGCTGGACTCTGGAGCTGAGATTCGGTGGTTCGTGTCCTATTACCACCAATAAAAAAAATCTCGCTCCACTCTTTAGAGTCATGATCGCACTATAAGAGTGAATATAAATGTCACTATTAAGTCTGACAAGGGTAGCCCAAGAGCTAATAGTGGGTGGTGTTGACTAGCTGCTTTCCATCTAGTCTATCACCTCAAAATCAGGTATAGCTAGTTCAGATAGCCCTAGTATATCCTTTTGTATAATCTAACAAAACAAACAAGCAATGTTGATAACTTCCCTAAAAGATATGTTCCAGGACATTTTGATGGGATTGAAGTCCAGCGAGCATGCAGAACACACTTAATTGGTCAATCCTCTGAATTGTAAGTTGTTTGTTATTCAGCATATGGTTTACATATGACCTTAGACAATTTTATTTTGCACTTTGAAACGAATTTCAGAGTTTAATGTGCTACAGATTGTTCATCAAACATAGCTATACTTCACAATTGGCATTAGGATGTTTCATTCATGGGGAAATCTATTGGGGGAATGGAAGCTGATCAATCACAGCAGGTTGTTACAAATGTCTCAAAATGTCATTATCAAAGAATAGAATTGCTTCTAAAACAATGGTATAACTAGTCGCTTGTACAATCGGATAATGCAGACTATCGTCAACAACACAAGCAATGCTGTAATAGAAGGATGATTTCACCAAAAGTTAATCACATCTATGCAATCATTCATTAGGCTGGTCTGTATGGCATTAAAGGTGCATGCATTCTGCTCACAGCATGGCACAACATATCTCGCCTGCAGTGGTGGCAAGAACATGTCTAGTGGATCTGTGTCATATTTGAGCAATGTTGTTATTACAGATGAAAGGCTATTCAACCTGCATTCAGATAACATGTGGTACTCTGATGGATAGGATCTGAAAAAATTACCTCATCGCATAATAGTTCCATAATAATATCTTCAGAGCAATCGCAAGTAGATTCGGAACAATAAAACTAAAGAAGGTGCTCCGAAGCTATTTGTAACTTCAAAAACTGAACCGCAAGTGCTTTCTGACTTGTAATGGTTACTTATGTAAATACAACTTAAACTTCTATTGGTTTAGTTACCAATAACAGATCACTGTTTTGATCGCTTGAGTGACTTATTCACCACTACTCCAAGATCCTTTTTTATTCATACCATTGAGTGGGTTTTCATCTATATTAAATCTCTGATTAAGATTATGATAACATAAGTGCAATACCTTGCACTTACTATAATTAACCCTGTCCAGATTGGTGAGTTCCTTTCAGATATCGAGTTCACACCTGCACATCAACTTTCAAAATATTAATTCAAATTCCATTTCAACACTTGTTTTACTTACACACATCTTTATGTAATGTAATTAGCAAATAAAAATGAAAAAAAAATGAAATACATGTTCAAACTTACATAGGTTTATATTAGCTAACAAACTATCACCCCATGATAATATAATTCTCAAGTTTCTCGCATGACATTTCCCTTTCTCAGCTTTTATTACTATAGTCCCTGTTCTCACCATTTTATGAACTTACAGCATGTGATGTGAATAACTACTATAGAAGCTTTGTTATGAAAATATTAGGTCGTCAAGAAATTAATGTCGCGTTTTGGAACACTTTCATTAACCATCACCCCAAAAAACGTACATCACGTACAAGAGTTAAACGAACCGCCTAAACGTCACGTTGGTGTATCCTATATAATGTGTAAAGTTTACTTTACTCTAATCCCTTATAGTGATGGCACACGACGGGACACACATTCGGCATGAATGCTGTTTGAATACAAGAAGGGAAACAACGCCTCTGTAGCTACGAAGAATATCAAAGAAGTTTATGGAAATGTTTTGAACGTTCAGAACTGTCAACGATGGTCAGAAAATTTCGTCCAGGTGACTTTAGTCTTAAAAACTGTG
>NW_013666276.1:83154-91832 GCF_000517525.1 Limulus polyphemus
AAAAGCATCATCGATAAGAATGGAGACTATTTCATTTAATAAATGTTTTGTTTTGATATATAAGTTGTTCGGGTTTTTTTATCTAAAAAAAGCGACATTTAAACATGTAAAATTCAAACATCATTATATAAAGTAGGTTATAAAGTATTTATATCAATTTATAGTGAAAAGCGGCGTGAGAATTAATCTATGGTTTCGCTTCTACAGATATATAAGTTAAAGAAAAGTTTGTAGGACTTGAGAACAAATCAGAGATCTATGATTTTTTTAGACTTTTTAAATGTCATTTTCCTTCAAGAAAATGTTTTCGTTTCAGATTATATTTCGTTTAGAATATTCTGATGTCTCAGATGTGACACAAATCATTGTTTGTTGAATATTATTGTTAAGTTTAAAGTATTCAAACAATGTAGATAATTTTACGGCCGAAAATATCGTTGACAGCGAGAGTATCCAACTAATGAAACAGTACATTTTAATTTTTATAAGTGAGAACGTATAGTTAATTAGCTATACTCATTACCAGGTTAACTTTCATTATTTGCTCTCAGTAGTAGCTTGCTTAGATCAGAAGTTAATATTAATTATTATTTATTGAAAAGAAACTATATTTATTGGATATAACTTGATCTAGACCAAGTATATTATTAGCAGAACTTTTGTTACCTTGCCTAACCTTACGCCATTGTGACGATCAGGTCACAGGTCACCGACAAATCATTATCAGTTTTCGACGTGTTTTTATGACTTATATTCGGAAATGGTAACTATTGTAATCATAAAAATAAAGGATCCAAAGAGATATTAATGAATATCAATAAAGCTGCATCTGATTATACATATAAAGTGGAACTTTCTGATCAACATTAAAAAATTCTCACTTCTAAGTTGAAAAGGAGTGTTTTGATGGCTATTTCTAAAACAATGTCTCTCAATAAAATTTTGAAGGTCTTACAATATCATAAATAATTGAAAGGTAAATCAAATTATATGAATTTTGAAAGCCGAAAGAAATATTTTTCATAATACTTTAGCCCCCCCCCCCCAGTGGCACAGCGGTATGTCTGCGGACTTGCAACGCTAGAAACTGGGTTTCGATACCCGTGGTGGGCAGAGCACAGATAGCCCATTGTGTAGCTTTATGCATAACTACAAACAAACAAACATAATATTTTACTAAAATTTATGTAATTTGTTAAGTATTTCCACTGTGAAAAGCACAAAAAATCAAGGGATGTCAATAATCCCTCCCTTCGCCCTGGTTCGGAAAAGTCCAAAAGTTATTTGCCAAATAATTTTCCAACTTAAAAAAAATGATCTGAGTTTACTAATTATGTCTCAATCAATATCTGTAATGTATATAAGGAAAAGTAAAGGCTCAAGAACTGACTCTTAAAGTACTCTATTACCACTAGTAACAAGAGTCCAGTTTGAATATACTCCATTCATAAAAAAACAAAAAAACTTTTGCTTTCTTCCACCCAACTACTATACCGTCCAATTACATAATCTTGATGTGATTTTCTAAGCTAATCTTTAGTGTGGCGCACAATCAAAACCTTTGTGAAAACCTAAGTATTCCAAATCCACAATATTTCTGGATAACAGGTTATTAAGGCGAGATTTTCTGTGAATATATGTTGGCTTGCTTTTATGATATTCGATTTCATTAAGTGAAATATTTTTCCCACTACAGAATTAAGACTAACCGGTCTATAATTTCCAGGGCAACTCTTATCGCCCCTTACTAAATCAGAATAATAGTAACAACTTCCTATTCCCCAGGCGCTTGCTCACAGTCACTGTCTATGGAACTATCAAAAATGAAAGAGATAGACTCAAATATCTGATCTTGATTTTTTAAAATTCATAGGGACTGATGATTTCTCTATTTTCAGTCTCTTAACCTTTCTATATACCAACAATGGATTAATATCTACACGATTCAGATAAATTCCAATATTTCCCACAGAAATCTAAGGGCCAAAGATATTGCTAATATCTTTTCTTGGTAAAAACAGAGGGGAACAAATAAAATCTTAGTCATCTCATAGTTCTAAAAAATAACCATGACTTCACCACCCTTTAACATCTTAACATCTTGCTTATCCTTACATACTTAAAAATACTTGCTGTTAGTATTAACATTATCAGCAAGCTATTTTGAGTTTCCTAATTTTTAGCTAAGTTTCTAGCTGCAACAGAAAATGTCCCACACCGTTACAGGCTCACCAATATGTTTAGAGTTTTGCTTAGACACTCTTGCACTCCTTATGGTATGTCTGCTCATAAAACTTTGTAGCAGTTTCCATAAAGCTCAATTTTTGTTTTGGTTCCTATAGCAAGCCCCCCAATGGCACAGCGGTATGTTTGCGAAGTTACAACGCTAAAAACCGGGTTTCGATACCCGTGGTGGGCAGAGCACAGATAGCCCTTGTGTAGCTTTGTGCATAATTAAAAACAAGCAAACAAACCTATAGCAAATTGCTCTATTTAATCTTCCTTCTATTACCGTTTACAAAGCTTAAATGTTTGACCGTATTCACACACATGGTATATTAGGCTGTTCTGAAGGTTGTCTCTTTCTATTTAGACCCATTTTTTGTAACCACCTTGCAACACTTCTTTACCGAATCTAACTCCAAGCGTATACTGTATTTTTGCAGTTTTTCTAGAGATGATATGAACTGATCCGGTGTTGATGTTCTTTGAATGACACTATTCTTTTTTTTACGAATGCTTTCTTGGAAGTCCATTACCCTTACTTTGAATCGCATCTTTCTAAACAAATTTTGAGGAATATACGTAATGTTCAGGTTTTCTTTTTATTAGGTAAAGCAATAATTAGTACTCATATTCATTGCTAAGTACTGAATTATTATTTTTATTTTCCTCTGTTTTAGCCAAGTAGAAACTTACAAAGATGTTTGGAAGTTGTTAACCTTTTATTGGTCATTTAATCCAATTAACCCAATTAAAACAAAAGTTGTTGGTTTAAAACTGGTATGAAATATGTATGAATGGGTCAAACTAATAATGGATATCCAAATATGTCGTACTAATATTTATGAAGTAATACTTTCTTCATTAAAATTACAAAATAATATATGAATATGATCCAGAGACATGCCATTAAAGATTTTCTAATAATGGTTCTCATTCTTACATGTTTCTATAAGAAAATTAGCCATCCCACCAAACATGCTCACCGTGGGAGCGTTATAATGTGACGTTCAATCCCACTATTCGTTGGTAAGAGAGTAGCCTAAAAGTTGGCGGTGGGTGGTGATGACTAGCTGCCTTCCCTCTAGTCTTACACTGCTAAATTAGGGACGGCTAGCGCAGCTAGCCCTCGTATAGCTTTGCGCGAAGTTCAAAACAAACAAACAAAATCAGTGCACTTTTTTCAGACGTATTGTTGTACTGCATGAAAGACATATGTTAAAATATTCGAGATCTTAGAAGAGCTGTATATAAAAGATATTTAATTATGGACGTTCCGAAACTGAAAGCTAATTGAATGTTTTCAGTGAAGGATTTTGAGCATGAATACACTTTATACTGATTTTTTGAGTGATTGACTGGAATTAACGTGTCATTTCAGTTTTCAAGTTTATCGACTTTCTTGGACAGATCTAGACAAATAATTTTCAATTTTCCTAGGAAGCTTAGTTATAAATAAGTTACAAAAAAGATGAAATGCATAGACAGAGAATTAAAAATAGATACAGATAATCAAAGCAAATATAAAATAGCTATGATTAATTTTCTCCTGCCCCCCAGTGGCACAGCGGTATGTCTACGGACTTACAACACTAGAATCCGAGTTTCAATACCCATGGTGGGCAGAGCACAGATAGCCCATTGTGTAGCTTTGTGCTTAATTTCAAACAAACAAACAATAATTTCTTCCTATATGTATTTGACGTATATTCACAAATACTCCACATACAGTCAAACATAGGAATCTAATACTCTACATTTACCTTGTATCAAAACTAAGGCCAAGGTCTCAATACTCTAATACATCGAATAATTTTCCAAAACCCTTGGAACTTCGGAATACAACTGTTTGACTGTAACTTTAAAGATGATAGCAGTTTACATTTGGATCGAATATTAATATTACTTGTCTTTGAAATAAATGTTGGTCAAAATGTGTATCGCACGTGGTAAATAGTTTGGGGGAATTATCAACTTAATAGTAATTCTTTTCACACATATGTTCATATATTTATTTACACAAAACATTATTTTAATGTAACAGCATAAACAATAATTATACAAGGTAACGGAAATCGTGTGTTTGAAACTTTAGTTTTATCGATCCATACCTTAGGTGTATTATCAGGTGAGGAAGTTAGTTGCAAGGTGATCTAATTACAAATAGAGGAAATAGTATATTAACCAAGTGTACCGCCTGTATTCCCCTGATGATCAAGAAGAAATGAGTGGCAAGAGAATGGACATGAAAATTGCTTCTGGGACAAAAGCTGTTTGCTGTTTGCAATGACGATATTCATTAGGGTTGTTGTGGTTGTACAATAATATTACAATCTAATGCACAATGTCCTTACGTTATACCCCTCAATGGCAGAGCGGAATGTCTGCGGACTTACAACACTAGAAACCGGGTTTCGATACCCATGGTGGGCAGAGCACAAATAGCCCATTGTGTAGCTTTGTGCTTAACTTCAAACAAACAAACCTTACGTTATAACTGACTATTAATTCTATACACAAAGAAAATTGGAGCTTTCACTCGTATTTTCAATATTTCCGATAAAATCATGTAACATTTCTAATTAATTATATTTATGCAATTATACAATGAATTCGATGTATTTGAATGTGTTATGAGGAGAAATATCGTCTGATTTGTATATGATCATCAATATTTTGTTACATATACAGAGTTCAGTATCTGAATCTTTCAGTGATGACATCACAGCAATAACAGATTTTATAAATACATACTACTACTACTACGGAAATGTTGATGCGACATTAACGTCATGCTGTCGCGCTACTGGGACAGGCTATTGACCTTGAGCTGGTGAAATAATGAGGTAATTATTCGTGATCTGTGTGATACCATTCAGTTATAGAAATATTTTAAGTTAGTCCGGGTCAACTTAACAAATCCTACAACGTAGAACGTAGCCATTGTTATGAATGGGGCATGTATCGAGAGTACTTGCCAAATGTTATTTAGGAGTGTTAGTAAAGCTAAGAATGGTGTGAAAACGTATTTCCAATAGATAAGTACAGTAACAACATAAAGCATTATACCACCAGAAAGCTAAGATAATAGATGAAAAGAAAAATTATGAGGCTATTACACATTATAGGCGATTACAGTAGATTTTAAAAGTATTTCAACACGCTTATTCTAGAAACTTGCGAGTTTTATTTAGATAAGTATCCCATTATTAAATAAATTGGGGAAATAGGTTGAAAAATAAACTGTTTGATCTTTTTTTTTACCTCAATATGTAGTATTTTAAGTTTTTGAATTGTCACTGTCAAACAAAATACTGTATACATGATTTTTTTCAAAAGAATAAAAGGTTTAAAGTATGAAAAATGTAACGAATTTGTTGTTACGTATTTATTTTAATATTGAACGTTGTTTAGATTAAGTTTATATTTAAAAACCTGCCAAGCTTACAGTGTTGGATACGTGTTGCGAAACTCCTGCCAATTCTCCAAAGCAGTAGAATATTCGTGAACGTAAGAATCGACAATATATCCACTTCCGTAACCAGTTAACTATAGCTCAACGCGACGCGCTAAAGGGAGAGCCTATCACTCGTCTGCTATAAACAGTGTGCTAAAAAGTCCGAGAGCTTTTATAACACTCATCAATCGAAAAATTAAGACATTTCACCAGGAACAGTTGTAAATTTCAAACATCAGTGGATTCTCATCGGAGATTAGTATCTTTGCGAAAATATTTCTGGATTTTCATCGGACATTAGTAGTTTTATGAAAACATTATCTTACTTCAACGGACCAACAATTCAGTGTGGTGATCAATAAGACAAAGCTAGCTAGCTTCCCGGCAATAATACGTACACCGACTTGAAGTTACCTCGCTAGATATCAAGGGAATTCTAATCTAGAAGGAAGATTTGTATATTGTTTGTAAGATAGTGAAATTTTTGTTGATGAAACTTTGTTTGTAGTAACTAGTCATAATAATTGTTATTGTAAATTGTACTGTTGTATATATATATCAAAACATATTTGTGTTAAAAATGAAAATGGTGTGTATCAATCTTGTTGGCAAATATCGTAAATTAACTAAAATATCGGTATATGTATCTAGATACTAAATCCAGAATACGATTTAACTGTTAAATTTAAACTATTGAACTCAGCTTTGGACAATTTCTAATTCTCAATAGGTAACAAAAATCATGAAGTATGATAGTGACCAGGTTGAATAGCTGAAACTAACCATCTATTGTAAAGCACATGCTATCCCTAGCTTTATTATTATATCCAATTCAACGAAGTTTATTTAGATTAAGGGAATCCTCGTATCTTAGGTTAACATTGATATTTCGACCTTGGTATACAAAATATGGCTTAAAAGGTCCTCTCTTTCAAATCAGTGAATTTATCACAACGAAAGTTATGACGCAAAAAGAAACATACTATATATCATCTTGCAGCTTTCAGCTAGTTTGTAATACTGTGTTAATACCTGATCTGTATATTTGGTAAGCAATAAATAAATAAATGTTCTGAAACTCGTGAAGAGGATATTAACAGCTAACTCAATTATAATTTTTTCTGGCAAATATGTAAACATGTTTTCACATGTATCGTGAAGCTATGACATCATTAAAATTCAAATACCGAAAGTGAAACATGAATAGATCAGCGGTCAATTTTGTTGCTTCAATTCAGAGAACAATAACGGATCTGCACATGAAGAAGTTAAAGAATTATCGCTGCTAACTCTTGTATTTGGTTAGAATTATCGCTGCTAGCCCTTGTATTTGGTTAGAATTATCGCTGCTAGCCCTTGTATTTGGTTATGTGAGAACTTGTGATCTTCTTAATGAATATTTCATGATTGTATGATATATATGCAGATTCTTTGTCCTTGAGCTTTAACAGCATAAAGTTAATAACAACTCATTTTACAGATTAATAACAAAAAGTAAACAGTACAAAATGTAAATAACACTTAAGACTATGTAAACAGCCTATCTCCACACTGTATTGCTCATATGGATTATATGAACAACCTATTTTCACACCGTACTGCTCATATGTTCGAAGTACACTAAAATGATACTTCAACAAGAAGTCTGTAACTTTTGCAAATTGAAATAAACCAACAAAACACTAAGTTTTAAATGACTGGTTGAATACGTACTTCCAAGTCTGCAAATAGTGTGTTCAAAATTGGACTTACAAAATATGTTGTAACCTTTTAAACAATGGTATTCCTGCAATTTTTGTGATCCTGTAATTCGCGGTAAATACAGCTATACAACACGTCAACTTTTAAACGAATAATATTTTAGAAACTGAAATGTTTAATATTTTCTGTGTTTAGCACCATCTTTTAGATCATTCTGAGTGTAGAATAAAAACTCACAGTTAATGTCCTTAATGATATATACAAAATGGAATAGGGTCATAACATTTAAAACATTGCTTTTTCTAAATAAAGACATCATTGGTTTAGTATGATGATATCCTACACTTGAATTTTCAACTTAAGTAGGAATAGAAATAAAGATGAATTGCAAATGGAGAAGTATGAATATCTAGTACTGTACTATATTAACTTTACTCATACATATAAAAATGATTAATCTATGGCTTGAATTAGTTATCAAAAACCTATAGGTAAGATATAACCCTAGACAACAGTTGTCTCCTAAAATACGTAAGAAACTACTGGAGATTGAATAAAGTAGGTAAACAATGATCTTAGACTACCTAGAAGTATCTAAAGTGTGAAATAACGATCAAATGTTTAATGTGATTTTTCAGTTGAGCGTGTATCACCAAAAAAACATAATTTCACCTCAGTATAGATATCATAAGATATTATATTTCTCTCTTTCTCAGTTATTACGGATGTTATTACCATAATTCACCGAATGATTCAACCGCTTTTAAAACGCTTAAATTTTAAAGAGATGAAGCATGCTGAACAAGTTTTGAAGATAATAATAAAAATAACAAATAACAGTTCAAGAGATCAACCTCGGTATTGGTAAAACGTAACATTGCTGAAGATATCTTGATAGCCATTCATATATTTGTAAAGCCCGGTACCTTTCATAATATCATGCATGAGAATACAACTTCCAAACCTATAACACTATGTGTGGAGACGCTTGTAGAAGTATACCTCAGATTGTTATGAGTCAATGCAAATTTAAATACACTTCAAGTTAAGCACTTCCCCTACTCAGTTGAAATTATTATGAAATACAAAGTAAAACACAGAAAACACATAAGTTTGCCTTAAGTTTTAGTGGATTACTTAATAAGTATATATAGGAGCTATTTTAATGAGCAGGTCTATTAGCTTTCAAAACCGAAATTTCCCTCAAATAACAAAATTGTTTCCAGTTTCAGGATTATGTTCATAATCCTTCGGCGCCTTTGCATACAGTATATATATATATATATATATATATATT
>NW_013666276.1:92778-96505 GCF_000517525.1 Limulus polyphemus
TAATGGTCAATCATTTCACTGGAAAAAGGGCCCATCACTGAAAGAGATTTTGTTGACATACGTTCATGACTTTATTTGATGTGTTTTTAAACCCTAATACTCAAATTTGCGCTATATCAAGAAAGATCAATTACTCGAGGCAGTACACGAAGTGTTGTGATCAATTACTCGAGGCAGTACACGAAGTGTTGTGATCAATTACTCGAGGCAGTACACGAAGTGTTGTGATCAATTACTCGAGGCAGTACACGAAGTGTTGTGATCAATTACTCGAGGCAGTACACGAAGTGTTGTGATCAATTACTCGAGGCAGTACACGAAGTGTTGTGATCAATTACTCGAGGCAGTACACGAAGTGTTGTGATCAATTACTCGAGGCAGTACACGAAGTGTTGTGACGAACAATGTTCACTGCAGAAAGGAACTTCTAAATTTTCTTTCATTCAGCTCGTGTATACATATATTAAAAATGACAAGCTTGTACGCGAACACGTGTGTATGTATATATGTCGTTGTTCAAACAAGAAAGTAAAAATAAGAAGATTTAGTTGAATTATTGATTATTAATATACATATATATATATATACTTATATAGCCCATGGACAACATTTACGTTAAAAACACGATTTTTAATTAAGGTAGCTGGTTTTTATATCATTTCATTTTCTTTTTTAGGGGTTAATTCACTCTAACTTTTTAAATCACAAGTACACGATTTTTCTCTTTCCACCAAATGATGAGCCAATCGAAGCTCACAACACGTTACATGTATATATATACCTTTAGTTTTTTCAGTACGTAACATGTTTGACGAGAAAATTAAAGTAATTCAATTTATTACCGTGAAATAAATGTTTTTCGATTTTTAATTACTATTTGCATATATTTACATATATTTATATAGATAGAAAGAGGGAGAGAGAGAAGGAATAAATGAAAAGATACTAATCACCGGGCTCTCAGTCCAAATGTTTACCTTAAATTTGTTTTAATAAGATATACGTTCGTGTGAAACGTTGAATACATTTGAACGATCTTAACGAACGTCACACGCCCAGTGCCAGGCTCATAATTAAGCAATCATGAAAGTACACGCTTATGTTTTATAATATTAACATGTTTATGCATGGTATATATATAATTATATATATATAGATACATATATGCTCTTGTTCTTAATATTTATACTCGAAGCTTGCAAACAAGCTATCATCTTCAGGTTTTTTTTTTTCAAATCTTAAGGAAATGTACAGCTTATTCTGTCATGATTTAGAAGGAATTTTAGTGGTTTTGTCTTAATTCATGTGTTAATGTAAAACAATGACAGGACGAGGAGTTAATGAATAATAGGTACATTAATCAGATAATATGTATGTATATGTGTATAGGTTAAAGAGTGTGAAATTTATTAAATTCAATGGGTATAGTTAATAATGTGTAATTAAATGGCACTTTCTCAGCAACATTAGTACTTTTAGGGACCATCACATATATTCACACAGTACATGTGTGAATACGCTATTATTAGCTAAATTTTTTAATTGTTTACTTAAATTCAGGTGTCTGAGAAAATATAAAGAGGCACTGCTAATTATGAAAACATAAATCCTCCTTTCAACAGATATAAAGGTTGGCCTGTCTAAATTCAAGTTTTGTTGTATAAAAAGGTGTACTACATGTGTATACGTATTTACTATACATTGTATTTTTTGCTTATTCCCCAGGAGTATAATATTTCCTCACAAATTGTTCTTCACGTGACATTATATCATGACATATATTTGTATTGTGTTACATTCAGATTGAATGTTCGAACTGATTCAACAGTAAATACCTAACCCTTACTAAAGGCTTAAGTCGAAACGTCGGTAACATTACTTGTCTGGAGTTTGTGATCGTATTTATTTTAACAATTTCTAATTGTTTCCTTTATATAAGAATACTCCTGTAGAATATCATTTTTTTTTGTCATAACCTATGAAACTTTCAAATTCCTCGCCACAGTTTGTCTGGAAGCTACATATATATATATATGTTACAAGTATTAAGCATTTCTTTGAGTCACTCACATGCTGTACATTCATATTTATCTCACCCATATTTCTTATATTTAAACAAAAGAGTAAAGTTTATTATTAGTCTTTAAATTTCCAATTTGTAAAGGTACAGTTGAAATTTGCATGATGGAGCTCCACATATTGCATTATATTGACTAACTTTATATTTTAGTCTGTTATGACAGCCATTGTAAAAAACTTACCAAAACAATTAGGTTAAGTCCCTCACTTCCTAAGTTTAATACACAAGGAACCCCAAGAGTAATCAGTACAGTATTGGTGGTATTTTTGTTTACATTTTGTTCTTGTGACACATGCTACATGTGTTATTAAAGGCTTTACAATAACTAACAAAGTAATGGACCCACAAGCAATTTGGTACACAAATAGTCTGAAAAATGTGTTTAAAAAGCCCAAGAGGCCTGAACCCCATAGGCAATTGTAGGATTAATGTTTACATAGGGTGTTTATAAAGATAACCCCGAATTTAAAATGATTATATCTTACTTGTCCTAAGGGACTAAAGTTTCACCAGAGGCGTAATGCGAATCACAAGTTACATTCCGAAACGGTTGGACATGGTCTTTCAAAACCATATTACAGAAAACTAACACTTTTCTTGTTTCTATCCCCTTTCTCACTTTCAATTGATAGTTTTAATAAAATGTGTCTATGTGCAGGATTTTTCGAGAATCAGTTAAACCTGTCCGGAGCAGATAATGTTTGTAGTAGCTTCTTTTAGGGATAGGCGTAATATACTGACTGAGAATGGCGGAAACCATATTGAACGCTTTCTGTGCCAGTTTTGGAACACGCAATATTATGTCCAAACTCTGTTAAATAAAACTTAAAATTCTTAGCGTATCTCTGATAAAATTTAGTTTCTTAAGACAAGCAGATTTTAACTCTAAACTTGTTTTTCTACCATTCACTAGATTAAATCATGTTAAGTGATTTTCTATTTTTCCCTGACATTCGGTGTAAGGAACTGACCAAACAAAAGGGTATAATCACTTATTTTCTATGTAAGATATGTAAGAAATTCCAGAGATAATTAGTGGATTAATTGCATTATTGAAGATATTTTTGTTTAATTTTATTTTGCATAACTCAAATGTTATTAGGGTTTTTGTAATCAATAAAGTCATTGACTCATAAGCAATTTGGCGCATAAATAGTTTAGAAAAATGTGTCTGAAAAGCCAATAGAGATTTGAATTCCATCGTTAACTTTTGTTTTCTTCATTAATCACATACTTCAGATCGAAGGGCTCAAGATTCGAAACGTGATGCCGCTGAAAATGCTGTATACTTTAACCTGTGGTACTTTATAAAATTAATAGTGAATGCCATTATTCAGTTCAAAGAACAAGACAAAGCCCTTGTGGCGGTGGGTGTTGCTGGCTCGCTGCCTTCCATTTGGCTAGTGATTCAAAAGTAGAGACGGCTATACTTGAATGCTAGGGGTCTCTGGCTTGACCGTTTAGCCTACGTGTCCATAAGTTGCCGTTCAGTTTAAAAATAACCAATTCTAATGTCTTTATAGTGATCATATACGTTTTTCAAGTCACGCTTTATTGAAAATAAAATGCACATAATGTTTATACGTTTGCAATCTTTAACTTTTTAAGCATTTGGCCCCCCCCCCCAGTGGCACAGCGGAATGTCTG
>NW_013666276.1:96711-102639 GCF_000517525.1 Limulus polyphemus
CTTACAATGCTAGAAACCGGGTTTCGATACCCGTGGTAGGCAGAGTACGGATAGCCCACTGTGTAGCTTTGTGATTATCTTCAAACAAACAAACAATAAGCATTTGTTAATTTATAATAATATAAGTTTATATTATTTCATGAAACCTTATATTTAAGAGACAGTGTTCTTTATTGTAATATTCAAATATTCTTGCTGGTAAAGAAAACAGTTTGGCTGGAAGCTAAATATATATATATGTTACAAATATTAAATATTTCTTTGAGTCACTCACGTGCTGTACCTTAATTTTTATCTCACTCATATTTCTTACATTGAAACCGAAGAGTAGCTCTGATTTACAAAATTGTTTGAATAAAAAACGACATCAAATTATTATGTTTTAATCGTATTTAACTACTGATTTTAATCACAGAAATATTCGATCATATAAACATTTTCCGCATATCAAAATAGAAAAAAAATTAGGCAGATCAATGCACTACCAAATAACAACAACAAAAATTTGCATTTTATGTTAATTTTATGTAAAGTTGAAGTAGTTTTAGAGCTTTATTCAGCAATACATAAGACCATTAGGATTCATAATTTTATTAACTATTTTAAACCATGCAAAAATGAGGTTTTCAAATACAGTAACAGCATCTGTGGTTTAATTTAAATAAAAACATAAATAGACGTTTTGAAACTTTTTATTAGCTTCTAATCAAACTGCAAAAATATTAAATATTTACGTGTTTTCTAAAAGGTATAACATATATTTTGAGCTACCTTTGCAAAACAAACAATATTTTCACTGCTTGCTCTTGTTAATACTTTCCCAACCAGCCAGGGTCTCAGTGATTTTATTTTCTAACTAACTGTTTTACCGAAGTCCCCATATAAAGCAAGTTTATAAGAAAGAACAAATTATTAAGCCATTTAATATTATTTTGATAGCCAGTGAATGAGTTTTATTAACAAAAAAAAAACATTTTAGACCGTCTGATTTTTACTGGTACAATGTCTTTGTGTTTGTAGATTTTATGTAACATGTAATTTATCCATCAAACCTCGCATATTTTAGGATGACTACATGCCTGCATGCTTTAATAAAGTTATATCCTCAAAACTTTTTAGTCAATAAAATATTAATATTAGTCCACAAAGTTAAAGTAACCCCTTGTTGCTCTGTGATACTATTGATTTTTCTCACGTCGTTTGTTTACTCTGTGAAGTTCATTTCATTTAATATCCGCGAATATTTTTTACCTAGAGGAACAACACAAGTTATTTCGAAAAAGAAAAATATGCATGTTTCCATAACAGATTTATTTAACGTAAGACCTCAAGAATGAATGGTTAGATAACGTAGTACAGAAAAATAAGGCAGTGTCAAGTATCACAGGACATGTATCGTTAGGGTACTTTTATGTATCTGTCACTTGACGTATATAAGTAGAAACTGGCATTCAAAAGTAACTTTGGTTCATATCAAAAGTTATTACATAAAATTGTATCGGCTTTGTTAAGTATGCAAAAAAGAAACTAATTTTTGCTCAAAATCAAGCAAGAGCTTGCAATTGAATAGAAAATAAGCCATTGATTTTTGTCATATAATATTGAACTGCCTGTACACGTTAATAACCGCATATATCCTAGATCAAAATTACTACATTTCCCACAAATAAACAAAGTAGATGAACTGTTTTGCTCTGTCTCACCTGTGTATAATTAAGCCCTCGTCGCATGCTGGTTTGACCAGTACTAGACTGGCTTTCTTTTAGATCGACATAATCACTGTAAGAGGAGAAAGAATAGGCCACGCCCATCTCGGCCTCTACCTGACGCCCTCTTGGCACGCTAACTATTGAGCAGCTGTAGTAGTAAACATGGCGCTTATTTAAACCTGTACTTTTAGATGAGAGCTTTGCTGGTAGCATAGTGTCTATTTATTTGTATAAGCTATGGTTCTTATAACTACGTTATCTATTGCACAAACAAATATTTATTACGTGTGAATAACTCCAAACTAAAGATTATGCTTCACCGCTCCTTGAGGGAATTAAAAACAGGTAGCACACCACAAGATACTCATTAAAAATGTCTGCTAGCTTCTAAACCTTTTAACATTTGGAGAGGGCTTATAAGTGTACAACGTTTCGACAAGATTACGTCATCATAAGATACATTACTGCTAATGGAAAAAATAATTTTGATTTTTGAGTATCTTTGTAATATTTTTGATTTATATTAATTTCATCATTATTTTTTTTATAGGGCTGATTACAAAATCGCCTATCTGTAGTTAGTGTATTTAATAGCTCTAGAAATGTTGATTTATACACACACACACACACATATATATATATATACATGAAGTAAACAGATACATTTGAAATATTTTCACAACAGAAATAGTGTATGAGTACTAAGTGCACACATGACAGAAACACTTGCATGCCGATAAGAGTGAAAAACAAATAAACATATAAATGAAACATCTCGGCGGTAGATATGCGTAATTAATTAAGCAATAATGAGAATGAGAATAAACTCTACTCTGAAAACAATAACTGACACATTTGCACGACAAACAAACAGAAGCACTAATGTTTGTGATAAGTGTCATGTAAACACGTAACTGAAAAATATGCACGACAAACAAACAGAAACACTAATATTAGTGATAGGTGCCATTCAAACACGTAACTGAAAAACACGCACAAAAAGTTAACAGAAAAAAAACTAATGTTAGTGATAGGTGCCATGTAAACATATAACTGAAAAATATGCACGACAAACAAACAGAAACACTAATGTTTGTGATAGGTGCCATGTAAACACATAACTGAAACATGTGCACGACAAAGAAACAGAAATAGGTGCCATTCAAACACGTAACTGAAAAACACGCACAAAAATTAACAGAAAAAACTAATGTTAGTGATAGGTGCCATGTAAACATATAACTGAAAAATATGCACGACAAACAAACAGAAAAAACTAATGTTAGTGATAGGTGCCATGTAAACATATAACTGAAAAATATGCACGACAAACAAACAGGAAAACTAATGTTAGTGATAGGTGCCATGTAAACATATAACTGAAAAATATGCACGACAAACAAACAGGAAAAACTAATGTTAGTGATAGGTGACATGTAAACACACAACTAAAACATATGTACGACAAACAAACAGAAACAGTGAAAAATCTCCACTGCAATTCTACAGAAGCAAGTTATACATTTTAAAATCAAAATCCTGGAAAGCTGTGTCTATCTGAAGATGAAAGCTTACTGCTAGCGCTAGATTTAATAACTAGCTTGTCATGTTGTTTAGAATAAACACTATTTCAGTTTGTCACAGGGTGTATATTTATCAAGATTTGGGGTTTTCACACTTTTTACAATTAGCAGGATTTCTGCTTACTCATTGTTTAGTTAGTTAGTTAATTAGTTTGTTGTTAAACACAAAGCTACACAATAGGCTATCTGTGCTGTGCCCATAGCGGGTATCAAAACTCGGATTTTAGCGTTATAAGCTTTCAGATTTACTGCTAGGTAACTAGGGTTGGCATTGTTTAGAGTTGTCAAGGTTTTGGTTTATCACAGTGCTTAGAACTGTCAATACTTTGGTTTGCCACATTGTTTAGAATTTTCAGGATTTCAGTTTGTCACAGTGTTTAGAATTTTCAGGATTTCAGTTTGTCACAGTGTTTAGAATTAACAAGATTTCGGTTTCTCACAGAATGTAAATGAACAAGATTTCTGTTTGTAGAGTCCCCTGGTGGGGCAGCGATAAGTATATGGACTTACAATTCTAAAATTCGGGGTTCGATTACCCGTGGTGGATTGAGCGCAGACAGCCCATTGTGTAGCCTGGCGCTAAAACAAAAACAGCAAGAATGGGTTGTCTATTGTTTAGAGTTTTTAATACTTTGGTTGATCACAATGCTTAAAATTATTAATATTTTGGTTGGTCACAATGCTTAAAATTATTAATATTTTGGTTGATCACAATGCTTAAAATTATTAATATTTTGGTTGGTCACAATGCTTAAAATTATTAATATTTTGGTTGGTCACAATGCTTAAAATTATTAAAAACTCTGAGACATAGTAACGAAAATATAAACCAAGAAAAACACGACAAAACAGATTTACATGCATGTCTGATAACAAGAACGATTTTAAGATTTTAGATTCTTGTTTTACTACTTTGTGTTTTAAAGTGTCGTCAATAACACTCAGATTGGAAATACTTTTTTTATCTTTATGTTGTTTTTTTGGCAATCGACAATTCCATTATTTTTTGTAGAAATGTTAATTTAATATTTCATTGAAATCTGTCTGTTCACCCATTTGTCCGTTGTTTTTCCACCCATCTACGTCATACCTAATAACATTAAGGCAAGTAAAAACTGGCGTTTGATTTGCATCAAAAAGCTGATGAACATGGTTTTATAAGATCTGACATTTTTCCAGTACGCAGTATTAATGACTTACACAACATATATGATCTGGTATCCTGTGATAAAATGGCATAGATTTGTGACTAGGTTATAAAAGCATGCGTTAGCTAGTATCCTTGATACGATATGTTTGTCTTGTTTGTTGCTAACGAGATCTAACTGATATAATATATTTTAATAGGTGGCGATATCTTTTCAGCCTTTGGACGAATATAACCTAGTCCACATACAAGCTCTGCTACCTGTCTGCATGCATGTTTTGTATCACACAAACATTATGACCAATAAAGTAGGTTACATCTAATCTTGTCATTTATGTCTTTTGCATCGCAAAAGGTACAAACTCGTCTGAGAGATATCTTTCCATGCACATATAGTATATTTTACGGAAGGGCAAAGTTTCTTTCTTTATGAGTCTCCAAATTTAATAATTTGTTTGTAGACTGCTGTACAAAATAAAGGAAAATAATGGGTGGGTTATATATGTATATATTTGAATGTTTCTAGCCACGTTCCTCTAAGGATTGCATCTGTTTTGAAAGTTTCACCAAAATCACTACGTTCAACTGTTCTTCAATAGAAACTAGAGATTAGCTAGTTATTAGTAGAAGAGTGATCGGTTTTCCTTTTTGAGCCGACAAAGGATCGTAACAGATCCGTTCTCGGGTGTTGGTCGTACAGTCGCAGGGAGATGATGATGTCCACTAGCCCGTGGGGAGGGTCGTACCTTTAGTTAGTTACCTTAAAAACATAACTTCCTTAAATTATAGAGAAGCTAGGAACCAGTGACGGGTCCAGCCCCATATCTCATTCTGTGGAGACAGAAATAAATGTTTTCGATAAAACTTAAAACCTGTAGTCACAGTAACATGTTACGGGTAGAAATCTGCTTTGGGAAGAAATGTTAGCACGATGAAATATTACATTCAACCTAAAGTGTTGAGGTACAGAAACATTGGTAAAACTTAAAACCTGTAGTCACAGTAACATGTTACGGGTAGAAATCTGCTTTGGGAAGAAATGTTAGCACGATGAAATATTACATTCAACCTAAAGTGTTGAGGTACAGAAACATCGATATAACTTAAAACCTGTAGTTACAGTAACATGTTACGGGTAGAAATCTGATTTGGGAAGAAATGTGGTTATTAGGAGTGATGGGAATTTTTTACACTTAATCATATTTGTATACAGATGTGATTGTTGGTGTTAAAATGTGGTCTTTATGATCAACAATTTTTGCACTATACAGAGTGTGTTACAGGTAGAAATCGACAGTTTTTATATTTAATTATATTAGTGTAAATTATTGTATGTGTTGTTATGTAGTTTTTGTACGCAAACGTTCTGAGGGTAACATTGTAAAGGAGTGCAACATACACTTACGTTCAATTATGTTTTTACTTTAAAACATTTTCAGGATTTCAGTTTGTCACAGTGTTTAGAATTTTCAGGATTTCAGTTTGTCAC
>NW_013666276.1:102820-104152 GCF_000517525.1 Limulus polyphemus
TACTAATTATGTTTTTACTTTAACGTTTAAAATTAGTAATAAGACAGACATTAACTATAATATCGCTAATTAATTACTACCTATTATCTCTTGTATATATATATATATATATATATATATATATATTAATTATACAAGAAACTTACACAAAAGTACAAGTACTTAAGATATTCTAGAACATTTTCTAGTAACTTCTATAACCACTTGTTACATCCTTTTACTGATAATTTCAGACTTATTCCTTTTTTTTACAAAGTTCACTCACATAACTTATTTCTTAAAAGTTTTTTCCTTCACGCAGGGACTCTACACCCACATGAAATGTATGCCAGTATTTTTTCGATTTCATATTACATTGTAATATAAATTATTGTAAATTTTGTTTACTATTTCTTTCATACGTCAAACTATCTCTCTGTATTATTTAACACTACAGTTTTATTACTTAGTTTCATACTTACAGCTTTTACATATAAGGCATACGCTGAAAACTACCTGATATACGTATAATTGTAATATTTCTTATAACCATCATATTTATATAATCGATTTTTTTCCTTATATGTATATGTATATATACATGCATTATACAAGGATTATTTTTATATTATAACAAACTTCTTTTGCTCTTTTAAACTAGGTGATGAGAGACAAATGTATATAAACTGAAGAAGATAACGATGTTTTTAATGTTTTAATATTTTGAATAATTAGCATATTATTTCACACCTCGTTAATGACAAAGATATTTATGTTAAAAATCCTGCATGTACAGAGATTGTGTGTTTTCTTATTACAAACTGTAGTATAACTATATTGATCTTACTCTTATATATATTCATAGTTGTGAACAAACTGAGAGAATGCAATGACCTTATGACCTATTTCTTACGATGAGCATATTTGAATGATATTTATTTGAGTCAATGTTTCGTTTCAACAACTTCTTCAGGAGCGACCTACTACTTACACTTCTCGGCTAGAGTCTTATTCCAGTCAGCACTTTGTAATATGAACATATTTGTGGTTAGTTCTGTTCATTAAATTTCAATATCCGCTTGCAATGTCACAAGGCTCTGTTGGGATTCGAAACAAATATGAAGCTTTTATGTGAAGCTATAACCAAACAGTGCAGACCAAAGTGAAACAAATATGAAGCTTTTATGTGAAGCTATAACCCAACAGTGCAGACCAAAGTGAAACAAATATGAAGCTTTTATGTGAAGCTATAACCCAACAGTGCAGACCAAAGTGAAACAAATATGAAGCTTTTATGTGAAGCTATAACCCAACAGTGCAGACCAAAGTGAAACAAATATGAAGCTTTTATGT
>NW_013666276.1:104708-138090 GCF_000517525.1 Limulus polyphemus
CCAAAGTGAAACAAATATGAAGCTTTTATGTGAAGCTATAACCTAACAGTGCAGACCAACGTGAAACAAATATGAAGCTTTTATGTGAAGCTATAACCCAACAGTGCAGACCAAAGTGAAACAAATATGAAGCTTTTATGTGAAGCTATAACCCAACAGTGCAGATCAAAGTGAAACAAATATGAAGCTTTTATGTGAAGCTATAACCCAACAGTGCAGACCAAAGTGATTTCTAATTGTTTTAAGTGTATATTTAAAACTTCATATAGGTTTTTATTTATTTTGATGACAATAAAGTGCGAAATTAGCGCTATCTTTTGAGTATTTATAAGGTAATATTTCAGGTTGAAAAGTACAACAATTAAACTGTACAAGTGATATTATGCATTAGAATACAGTTTTACAGCACAATTCTTTTCGTTGAAAGAACAGTTACACGCATATAAATATGTATACATTATTATATACGTCTAAGTAATTTTGTTGGTATGCATTAAGATCACTTTCATGCCATCAACAATATACATGTATATTACAAGTCTAAAACCTTCAGTTTTATGCTACTGTTGACCTTGTTAGTACAGGTATGACTGCTCGAACGATGTAAATGAAAACATAAGCTTTTTCCACAATGACACTGGTTGATTCCACTACAGAAAACTATTTTAATAACAGGCAAAAATGCAAGAGAATACCAGAATGATATCAAAGGATTTATGTTTACTCACAATTTATGAATAAGTTACAAATCCTTCTTGTCTCACAACGAATAAACTAGCTGAAATAGCGTCCTGAAAATCCTGGATCTTCGGTCGGTCAGTAGTGTGAATACAGATATATTTATGTATCATACACATCTCAAGCATAGCATGCGGATATGACATCACTGAGTAATCTAGTAATTTAGAATATATGAATGAAAATAATGACTTACTTCTATCTGTGTATTTTTATATTAACTTATATGAATGTATATTTTATTTGTTTGTTTTGTTTTTCGGTATCAAAGGCATGATCAGCTAATTTCAGTAGGGAATTATGGGAGAAAATACAGTGTGTGTGTGTGTGTGTGTATATATATATATATATATGCATATAGATAAACATCACTTGTTGTTGAATTTGTCATTTTTTATTCATCTACCTAGAAATAAAATATTTTACGACTACAATAACTCGCACATTGAGAAACACAAAAATCACACACACACACACAGATATATATATATATATACACACATCATTGAAATTGATGTTTTTCATGGTAGTTGAAGAGTTATCATGGTACTTTGTCTTATATACATAAAACTAGACCAATAAACATATATCTCAACGAAAGGTAAAGCAATTTTGTCCAGTTTAAACTTTAGGCCTATTATAGTGTCACAGTATTTTGTATGACTATGTACTATGTAGCTATAACTTTAATTTTTACTAGCCTGAAAAAAGTTAAATGCATCAGTATATCAAGTTTCCTTTCTTCACATAGAATGGCCGTAAAGAAACTGAATAATTCAATGTCAGAAACACGTTAACTGAAAATATAAACGCACAGACGGAACTGTTTGCTCACTGCATGTTTATGGATGTCTCTTTCCTAATATTTTGGTAACGGGACATTCAGGAATCAAGCATTTTAATGCTAGGTGTTTTAACTGACTTGAAGAAATTTCATATATCTAACCATGATTTATAGAAAACAAACGAACCATTGCCATTAGAATGACCCTAAATTTATAAAAACAAGTTTCATTTTTTTTTTAGTAAATGAAATTAAAAATAGGAAATTTGATTCCAAATGGTGTTGCACATAATTTTTAAAGTAAACATAATGAGTTTGAGACAGTGCAAGGTGACTTTTTTTCAGTTCACTCTGCTTGACTTGAGGATATATCTGTTAAGTAATATACTTGCACAGTCTACAGAAAGATTAAATATAATTCAAAGTGTAAGAAGTTTAATATATTAATTAACTCTTTTAGGTTTGGGGACTGTTCTGTATAAGTTAATTAAACTTTATGTTATATCCTAGTTTGATTTTGTATTGCATAACATTTAGTAAAAAGAATATGGATAAATAAAACCCATTATCCATTTTTTTTCTATATTTTAGCGTATATAAATAACAGATTTAAAATATTCCTTACATTATTCAAACGACGCTTCTGCTCTGTATCTCTTTATTAAACGATTCTGTGAAATGCAATTCTCATTTCGTGTGATTGTATTAATTCATGTCCAGAGAAATTGCAATTTCACCCTAAATACATATACGAGGGGAATGATTTCATATTTTTACTATATTGAAATATCAAAGGTAATGACGGAAAGTCGGAATTTTTCAAAATATGGAGATATAATTAATAAACTGATAATTGAAATTTTAGGTTTTATTGTATTTTCTACATGTTATTATATCCTGCCGATTAATACTCTCTTACAATTTGGCGCATCTTTAGCGGATTGCACTTGTTAATCGTCAATGATCTCCACTGCCAAACAATATCCAGTATATACAAATAGTAACTAAACTAATCTCAAATTAAGGATTTTGCAACCGTTTGATTTTCCAAGAAGGGTAAACTATTAACCAAGTAAAGTTTTTCAATATAGTCAATTTTTACAATTGATATGTTACTTCTAATAGTAAAATGGCTTCATTCACCCATGAAGTACCTTAAGGCCAAGAAAATGTTTGTTTGTTTGTTTTTAATTATGCACAAAGCTACACAAGGGCTATCTGTGCTCTGCCCACCACGGGCATCGAAACCCGGTTTCTAGCGTTGTAAGTCCGCAGACATACCGCTGTGCCACTGGGGGGCTGCCGCGAAAAATAACCCATTACAGAGTTTCGTTGTCTCACTGGCTCCCTATTCAATCATAATTTTACAGTTCAAGCTTCCATGGTTCTTCTCCCTTTCATTTTATGAACTTTATGCTCGTAGGTCAAAAGCTACCTTCGAAATAAAGATTGTTCCTAGAAAGTAAGAATTAGTCAGTAAAGTTGTTTCTCTAATTGTTTTGCATTTGATAGCCAACTCATTCTTTGTACCTATAGGCATGTGTTCTTTCACCAATACAAAATTATTATGTAGTCAATGCACAATCCATTATCAGGATAATTTTCTACTAGCATATGACTGACTCCAACAAAAAGGAAATATCCCTTCCTCCCTCTGAAAAAGGAAGAATATAATTTAGGGCCGAAATGGTTTGCACTAAGGTAAAAATCTTGCCAGAATCACGTGATCCAATTAACATACAAATGATAACCTAGTACGTTCAAGGACACTCATAAAGATATATGTTCTGTATCAATAATGAGGTAAATTGAGTTTTCATACTCTTATCACACGATCTTTTCAATGCAAATCAAACTTCACGTAGTTTTCTCGCTTTTCAAAAATAAACCTGCATGCCAGTCTTGACAAGGAGTGACAGCATGCCGATCGAGGTTACAAAAAGAAGCAAAATTACTGGGAATGAAGGGAGCCGAAAATAATGGAGAATTTCAATGGAGGGGGGGGGTACGGGGTTTCTTGTCTTTTCGTGTCACCCAACAGAAACAAAAACTCCTACTTCTTCAGCTCAGACTCGTTATTACACACCATTAATCACAGGTCGACAGGGTTTAGCTGATCCGCTGGCAGCAGTACAGGTAAAAATATTTAGAAAGGCTCATAGGTGTGTACATGTGTTCAGTGGAACGAAGGACATGAGATATTAATACATCAGGTTCAGGAACACCTTTAAGCTAGCTGCTCTCCATCGTGACATTTTGTTTTGTTACGTAGTTTTCGATAGACTTAGGGAGGGAATTAAAATGAGCAATGTTTTTATTAAAACTAGCTAACTGACTTTGATGTTAAGCCTATGTTATGTAGCAGAAATTGGTGTTTACGGAAGAAACTCTTGAATACTTTCCTGAACTCAATAATCGTCATTACTTGCGACACACAAACGAATCAACATGGAAGCTCTCCTGATCTACAGTCGTTTTCCCCCTTTTTCACTCGTATATCTAGTATCCTTTTTAAGCACTACATCAGTTCCGGAGTTGATAGAAGAAAGGAGCAAACTAGCCACGTAGACTTATTTACTTGAACTGAAATCGATGTTAGTCCAAGCTGTTGGCAAGGTAAATTATACATCGTGGACAACGGAGATCATAGAAGCTCTATTATCTCAGCACGCGGTGGTTTCACCTTTGTTCACTGCCGATCTGAAGAGGCGGCATATACTGAACGCAGTTAATTTCGTGTCTTTCAGTCTGTCTCAGTTTTCGGTAAACAGGCTTTCATACTTTCTGCAGCCGCCGGGAGGCAACGCAACTTGTTCACGTGACAGCAGCTTTCGAAGGCTTGTCTATGCTCGACGAGGCTTCACGTCCAGTTTTTCAGGTACCACCTCTTCAACAAGCTGTCCAACGCCACATGCCGTCGGGGTTTCTTCTAAATTCCTCCGTCTGGGGAAGTGTGACCCATCACCAGTGGCCATAAACAATAGTTGAACGTACACGTGCCAGCATCAAGAGGTTTGTTTGATCGAAACTCAGGCCCATACTGTACAACAACACTGTATCCCAGCAGGTCGCTTAGGATTGGGCTTATTACTCAATATGCTTCCCACTGAGATCTTAACTGATCAACTTGCCAATGACCGCTCCAGACCGGATAGGTTTCATCAACGATTACGCAAGTTACTAAACATTATTTGATTATTGCATAACACTTGGTCAAAAATGCTACAAACTCCTAACCCTCCATTACAATACCCTGACCTGATAAATTTTGGGTGGGGGGGATGAAATTAGCTATGCATTTCTCTCTGCTAGTAATACAAGGAAGACTGTTAAAACCAGCCCATCTCATGCTCAAAACATTCCCTGGTCATTACTATTGTAGTTATAGTTAAGCTAATATCTGAAACAATTCAATTCCATAAGCAACCCAGTCTTCCAAACTGATTTCAAGTTTAAAAAAGAATCATGTAATGACCATAAGTATTATCTTAATTTCGAATATTAACGAATAGTCTGAATAAAATACACATATAAAAGCCTTTAACAATATATTTTTAGTAAAATGTTTTTATAAGGACAAAGAAACAGTTTTTAAAACTAATTCAAAAGTAGATAGATTTAGCTAAAGCGATGAAACTTTGATTTAATAAAGCGTGCAAATGTTCAGTAATCTAATGGGTGGGGACTAAAAAAGTTCAAAACAACAAAAAGAAATATTGATAGACGAATAAGTGAGAAAGTTAACGAGATAATGATCACGGTAAACAGATGAGACAATAAAGTTTGAGATATCGTAAGGGGAAAGTAAATGGGAAAAGTAACAAAGTTAATTACAATTTGCTAATTAAATTACTGTTTTAAGACAGAGACGATAATGTCTAAACAAATATCACCATCAGCATTTACATGCATACAAACTATATTCAACTAGCTGAGGGAAAATATGTGGGTTTGTCAGGCCTTTTCAACAATTCAAACTAATTGGTATCTTGATTTATCTTTCATACTCAACTCTGAAAACTCAAGGTCATGTACTTGTTAATCGTTCACTAATTTGTGATATCCCAATTATATATTAATACTAACACATTCTTAGAATCAAAACTATCTTCAATACGGTAAGAAATAAAGTACACTTTGCTACGCTTATTAAGTTAACCCTCTAGCTACTTCTGGTGAGGCAACATAAGAGTAATCGACCATCAATTCCAACAAAATGTCACATCTTATAATTATAGTCTTGTTAACAGGACCCATCGCCAGCTATTTTCGATACTGTAATCGAATGATGGAATTCGAGTGTAACTCTTGTGACCCACCCTTAGCTACAAAATGCGGAGCGCTATTTTGCGACGATAAGATTCGATCTATGAACCCACAGATTCATAGTTCGGCACGTTAATCGTAGGCCTCGCTCGGCCCGTAACAATGCTAAAGATTACATCTTAGTTTTTTAAAATAATTTTTAGAAGGCGAGGGGGCAATTTTTTAATAATTTCTGTTTCAAATTTTACAATCGATGTTTAATTTAAGAATGATTTCACTCATTGATCTTCTTTGTCACATCCTTTAACATTTTTAGAAAAATATTTTCTTATCAAGTTTTCTTTTGCACTCCTTCATCTTTACGACCATATTTTTTGTTAATATTTTCTCTACAAACTAATTAGAGAGGGTCAATAGGTATGACTTCTTTACTGTTCTGTAATGAAACTGATCTTAATATTTATTGTAATGTTTAAATGACGCTTTCAACTTGTGACAAAACGACTATTGAACCTTATTATAAAAATGAGTCTAAAACATGAGTATTAGATTACAGCAATTAGAAAATAAATACACCAAAACAAAAACACAGAGAAATACAGCTTATTACTTAATGTTGATTAATTTTATTGGGCGTTACAATAACCTTACGTAAAATAATATGGATAATAGAAGGTAAGCAGCTAGTCGAGACCACCCACTGCCAAATTGTGAGCAACGCTAATCGAATAGTAAGATTTGAACGTCACTCTTATAACGCACCCAGGTACCAAAGTGCAGAACTCGATTTTTTTTTATTATATGACGAGAAACATGAAACTCTGGATCATTAGGCTGTGATCATCCAAGGTGTATAAACTCAGTATATCTTTAAAACCTTCTCACACACGCACACATATATTAGTGGCACTTTGATCTAAGTTACTTGTCTCGAACAGGCTCACTGTTAAATAAAAGGGCACTCAGTAGAGCACATACCTTCGGCACGCAGCGTTGATCATACTGAGCTCTCAAAAAATACGAAAATTTCTCCTCATGTCTGTCGTTATCAACGGACAAGGACCATTTTGGAAGAATAATGGGGAATAATATTCTATATATGTACACCAAGTTTCCGATTCTTTTTGACTGAGTTATAGAGCAAAACTAATCACTTCTAAATTGGGTCATAGTCTAAATGTATATCAACTTTCATCTAAACACATTTAGCCGTTTCCGAGACATTTTGCTGACAAACACACACACACACACATACAGGGGTGAAAATAACCTTCGTCCACCTTCGGGCGCTTGACTCGCAATCTGAGGGTCGCGGGTTCAAATTCCCGTCCCACCAAACATGCTCGTCCTTTCAGTCGTGGGGGCGTTATAATGTGACGGTCAATCCCACTAATCGTTAGTTAAAGTAGCCTAAGAGTTGGCGGTGGGTGGTGATGACTAGCTGCCTTCCCTCTAGTCTTTCACTGCTAAATTAGGGACCGCTAGTGCAGATAACCCTAATGTAGTTTGCGCGAAATTAAAAACAAACCAAACCAAGTAAAATCTTAAGATATGTCATAACAAGTTGAACGAAAGAAAGTTTTTAGATAAGGATTTAATTACATAGGGGTCCTCTGGTAGGTCATTAGTAAGTCAACCGACATATATTACCAAAATCTGGGATTCGAATCCCAGCAATGTACAAAGTGAAGATAGTGTATTGTTTAACATTGCGCTAAAACGAACAAACAAGGAATTACATTGAGTTGGAATGGAGAAGGGGAGATAGGGTCTCCATCTTCAATACAGTTTAAGTTTAATAGGTTAATGATTTCACCGAACTGAATTGAGAGTTTAGCCAAAAACAATCACTCACTAAACACAGACATTCTAAAACAAATTTGGTACCTTGAAAGGAGGAGAGGAAAAACAAGGTAAAGAGATTCAAGTAGAAAACTAGAGGAGCACTCAGTAGAGCGCATACCTCCGCCACGTAGAGTTGATAACATTCGGCTCTCAAAAACTACGAAAATGTGTTCGTTTGTCCGTCGTTATCAACGGACACGGATAATTTGGGCAGGATTTTTTTGGATTTTCGTGACCTCGCTGTGACCTTGAACTTTGACCTTGACTAATCACTTCTAAGTTGGACCATAGTCCAAATGTATACCAAATTTCCTACAAATTCATTTAACCGTTTTCGAGAAATTTTGCTGACGAACACACACACACATAGAATGTTGAAAACAGCCTCCGTCATCCTTCGATGGAGGAGGTTATAAAAGGTAAGGCTAGTTGGTCTCTAACCTGATTAATTGCAAATTAATTTCGTTTGCGTTTTTGTTTCATCATATTTTGACCCAAGTACATCAAATTAGGCCCAGGCTGGGGGTCATACCCTGAATAGCCATATTTTCTGCCTCCCTTGAGCAGGCACACTTCTATCAAGCTGCATTTACTTTCAACTTCTCTTTATGTACTTTGCTTCTAACGCCTATGAATCAAATACGTGCTTAAATTTAATTAATATTTTACAAAAATTAAACTGATCTTAATTTACCGGCAAACGTTAATACAAAACATAAATATCACTGATTATTATTAACGTTTTCAGAACACTGCTGTATGTTCACTATATTGAAAATAACTTTTTCGTTGAAGAGGGATTGGTCTTACAACATGATTATCTATTATTTATGATTATTTTGTCATATAAAACTTACAAAAGTTAATGGTAAAAATGCCCTTGTGAATTATAAAACTGTATGATTATGAAGGAACTATGTTTAAATGTAGAATATTTTCCAAGAGCTTCACGAGGAAATTTCTATATGATAATTCTTAAATTTTGTTTTTAAGAAAAATATCGAAAAACAAAACCGCAAAATATTAAAACCATTTATATTAAATAATGCTGGATGGTTTTTTGGCAGAAATTGTATGACAGCAAAGCCTCATTCTCATTTTATTAATGAAATGTAAAAAGAGACAGAAGTGTAAAAAATGAGCTACAAACTTGTTGTTATTTAACTTTCTCCCTTTATTTTGTAATGTTGATTCAATACTTTTTAAACGATCCTTACGATTACGTATATATACATATTACTTCCCTCTTGTAATTCTTTTACTTATTCACTATGCCATGAGTACTTCTTTTATTCTGTATCTTATATCGACCTCTCTGTGATTACCTGGTGTACTCTAGTAATTCTGTAGGGAGCGAATTGTTTTATCTAGCCATTGGAAAACAGGAGGCAGAGTGAATTTGATCATTAAAGCGAACTCTTTTTGTGGTGGAACCACTTAGGCCATTCAGAAGATGCGATTCATTAACAATGAAATGTTTGTCCAATATATATTTTATTCGAAAGAAACGTATTCTTGTTTATGAAAATTAATGTTGAAGATACTATATAATATAGTAATCCAGAGCAAGTGTGTTAAAAAAAGTATTAGGAAAGCAGAATTTCATAACTTCTTTTGCCATTAACAGTTAAATAATTATTATAATTTGTTTTTTAGCAAAAGCTATTAACGCAAAAACAATTTAAGAAAATCATACTTTATTTGCTTCGTTTTAGGTTCACGGAAAAGATAAAAACAAATGTATAAAATAAATACAATTTTTATGGTTGTGTGTTGAAAATTGATAAAATACATAAACACAGAGTGACGAACATTCTTCAATAAGGATATCTTTATTATTATTGAAATATTACAATGAAAATGAAAGACATGTATAAAGAGTACTTTAAGAAGAATATTTTGTACAATTTTTATCTTCTTAGAGTTATCCAGAAAGAGGAGTTGCTGTACTCAGAACTTAACTATATTACATACATTTACCCCTGTAACTGCTGTGTTCAAAAGTCTTAAAAACAAGTACGAATGAACTAAGTTGTTTAAAGAAAACAATGCTTCCAAAGATTATGAATATACATAATGAGCCTTCTTAATTCCGTTTTGTCGGAGTCACGTTTTACCTCAGGTATATGGGTTACAAATTTAAAAACAAGAGTCTCATCTAACTGACTAAAATGGGTTGACAGCGAAAGTTGACCGAATATGCATCAATGATAATAAGTTAAAGCCCAAAATTACATAAAATATATATCTTCTATCGCCAGAGCAACAAATGATAGCAGATTTTACATGTAACACGCCAGTGACTTCTGGAGGTCAAGGTTATGTGGAGAGTCGTTTTATACCTTGTGCACCGGACACCCTAACGACCTGTTTTCCTTTTGTAAACAGATTTGTTATCAACAGTGAATATATGCACATAGTTAATAAACTGTTCTTTCTCTAGAAACATAGTAAGTTGTAGAACAAACGCAGATTATGTACATTATTTAGGTATAAGATAGAATTTGCTGAGGATGTTACAACGATAAAACGTTATATGCGATAGGATATGGTGATATACATAGTAACTACAAAGGTCTGTTTTACAGGTGTAAACAAAGGAGCTTAATAGAAACATCGTAATACTGACTGTTAAGAGCAAATGACCTATATACAATAATATCTATTCGGTCTTCAAGATTTAAGGTAAGACACAGAAACTGTCACTATTTGCACATTTGCTAAAATAATGCATTTGGCCAGAGCGTTAATAAATGCTATATCTTGTAAGATGAAGAATTTATTTCTAATACTATAAAATGTTAGAATAAGAATACACTGTTATGTTGCTACATTTTAGGGTAGATATTATACTGTTGCTATGATGATTGCAATATTAGTTTCATTTCTTTTCCATTTAAAAGTATTTGAGGCTATTATTAGTTAGCACTAAATTAAACGAGTGCTAGGACACACCTGGCAACAAGGTTGGTTAGGGACACATGAGCTAGTTTATTTCATATGTGATCATGATATTCCAACTTACAAGATGCAGTTTGGGTTACTTTTACAATGTTGTTTCACGTTATTGTTTACATTCTCTGTTTGCCTTCTTTAGAAAATTGAGCTTTATTTAATTTAAATATCCAACACCAAACACGTATCTATGAGAAATTTGTTTCATCGAACTGGTTGAATACGTACAAATAGAAGCAAATCTAATACTTTGATAATTCTGCACGATTTCTACTTGATTAGCACTTTGACAAGCTTGTTTTGCAATTATATAATACAGAATATTACTGGAAGGTACAAAGAACAATCCATAAAAATTTTCAATTCGAATTTTTTAAGAGTGTAAAGCAGTCAACATAGAGCTGAAAAAAGAAACATTGGCAAAAATATCTGGAAATTTGACTTATTTCAAATGATATTGACCCCTATTTATTAAGTGGCTACAAGATTCCAACGTGTTGTACTAGTAGAAATATAAAAGATAAAATTGTTACATAAAATATAAGACTGTTATTCCCATTTTTGATATAAAGGATCATGTAACAGTATTAAATCGTTCAATTGCACTAAAATTTCATTAGAAGTAACAGTGGTCAAGAAAGTGAATTACTTTTCTAAAGTCTTACGTTTTAAATATCCGTGATAAATAGCTTAATAGGCTTAATGGCGAAATCGAAAATGTTAAGGGCGAAAATAATTACACTAGATGATAATATTCTAGATATCTCATCAGATTTTAAAATAATGACATGAAATATATTCAGAATATATCAAACCAAACAAAGTAGTTTGCGCCTTTAATGTGCAGTGTTTTTACTTTTTAGAGCCGTTATTAGTCTTAAAGTTAAACATTTTTTGTCGAATTTCAACAGTATACATTAAAATACTGTATTAGGAGTATTTACAGAATCATCCAATTACGTAATTCACTCTATACATAATTTATAACTAATTATCCTTCAATAATTATAATACATGCAGAATTACTTTACTGAGTAGTAAACTTTTTAAATCAGAGCAGAAAGACTAATATTGGTTTATATTATACAAAATATAGAATTCAGGAGAATTTCTAGGTTATACTCAACCATTATAATTACTGTTCCAAAGTAGCTGATTTTTTACAGAAATTCATCATATTTGTAAATACTTTAAATTTATCAACTGGTATTATTATAGGAAACTCAAACTTTCGCAAATATTCTGTTATCAATGATTGTCAAATTATCAACTCTACGTTTTGTGTATTTGTAATATCGGTTTAGCATAATTACAACTTACGAGTAGTATTTCGCTTATTTATATTTAGGCCTAACGTTAGTCATCTCTGGAAAATAAAGTAACTAGGTCAAAAATAGGGACTAATATACTTCTTTGTTATAAGCTATTTGTTCAACTTGTCATAATAGCAAAACAAAGACCAATTATTACTATTAATTAACTTTGTCTCTGGTAATGTAAAAAACATTCAAATAAAAAAATGTTTCGCAAACATAATTTTTTTCCGCTTTAGTCTACAACAGCAGTGATTGCATAAATATTCTATTCACTTACAAAACAAAGGTTATTCCTAGAAATAAACCATGTAAGTTAACTTACAGTGGATGTCCTGAAATATGATAACGTGAAAAATTCTTGTGTGATTTCACAATTGATAAAACTAAACTCATATACATTTATTGAAAAAAAACACTGGTTTTATTTTGGACCTAGAAATTGAGAAGAATTCATCAGGATTGGAGAAGTAAGCAAGACGTGAGTTGGTTGGAATACGGCCTCGTCTGACTTCTCGTCTGTGCTTTGTAGACTCTGTAGCATAATCAAAATCACACAGGTAATAGTGATATCGTTAATGAGTTGGAAACAATGATTGAAAAAGTAATACTGAATCACTTTGTTCAGAAGGTTTTTGAGCAGATAAATTAGATCTGACATGTAAATTATATCTAGTCATTGACACTGTCACTGAGTGGACAGATATTTAGCTACTGCCTAACCCTACAAGTAGAGTAGACAGATATTTAGCTATTACCTAACCCTACAAGTAGAGTAGGTAGTTTTTCAAATAAAGCCGCAGACTAACGAGTATTTACAGTTATCTTTGTCAAACTGAGCTGGAATATGAGCTGACCATTTTTAAAGTATTATCATTAGTAGTCACTGTGGTAAAAACAATCAATTTCAAACACCTGGACAAAGAGTCGATTTACACTCTAGAATTATTCCAATCTAAAATCAATATGTGTATGGCGTATAGCTAAATCTTCAACAGGTTTGCCAATTTAGTGAAAAATGGAATGCGGACATTTTCTAGAAATCCTAACATATGAATAGACAGCATTTGTAAAATAATTTTTTCGTATAATTTGTAAGAAAATATAGATGAAACATTAATTTGTATTTTACTTTTTCACTAGAGAACGAAGTATTATAATTTTTGCAACATTTTTATGGCACATATACAGAGTGGTTAATTTTCAATTTTTTTCTTCTAATGAGTATTAATAATGATAAATTATAAACTAAATCTATATAACTGGAATTTTTATTGTTCTGATGAGAATTAATTCATCTAGAAAATAAAATCATAATCCAGTTACATTTTAAAATTTGTTGCATACATGTGAAAAAATGAAAAAGTTGTCATTTCTTTACAATCAAACAACACAATGGTAATAGAAATTATTTCTGGACTCTATTATTTTTATAGATGCAATGCAGTACAACCTAAAATTATTAATTTCAAGAAGTACTATAGGAAATTTGACTTCGTATAAGTTCATACCTTATATAAGCATTATATTTTAGTAACATTTCTTGAGAGGACATAGTTATCCGTGTGGATAGTTAGATGGCACGGTGACCGCGTGAATAGATTAATTACATTTTTCTCTACGTGGACCGTTAATGGCAAATAAACACTTCTTATTTATACATCTTATCATTTTTCATCTTTTAACATTACATCATAAAAATCATAAATACAACGTATAGACAACATATAAAAAAACAAAGATACAACGAGACCATCAAATTTGAGATGGATATTAGTCAATTACTGTAGAGTTTAGATAGAAATTAAAATCCATTATTGAAAAGTCTAGGAAGTGCAAATAAAAGAGAACGAGGGCAGAGAAAAAGCGAAGCGTTGAGGAAGAAGATTTGAACTGTTAAGTCGAACTAAAATTGTTTTTGTGTGATTCCTTTAGAAATGTATATATATATATGATAAATACATGTATTAATTCTAATGTACCGAAAATGAGTTGCATTATTCGTTTTGTAAAATTTTATTATAATGCATTTTTTTCTCTTAGAATTCAAGAGCGCAATTTTTTATTTTATTTTTTTAAATATAGCGTTGTCGAATCACCGGAGAAACATCGCGCGAAAATGGGAAAAGTGATAAAACATACTATGACGGTATAAGCATATTTATGTTTAAAAATATTTAAATACATACGTATATATAATTAATAATTTATACAGAAGAAAAAGAATAAAGAACAAAAACTTCAGCCCTTACTATTTACTTTACAAGCAAAACAAATATATATATATATATATTCTTTATTTATAAAGATTACACAATAGTAACATTATTTTCAACTTCAAAAGAAGAAACAACTTAAGCATATCTCTTAAGTTTTGATGATATTTGAATACAACTATTGATAGTGCAAAGTTGTTTATATGAGTTCAAAAGACAAAAGCTCTGGAACTCTGGTTCTGATACACTTTTATGTTGCTAGTTGTAGACTCTAGCGGACATGTGAAGTGAGAATACAATGTACTGTAATGGTCACTCATTCAGAAGTAAACTTGTTCATAAATTTGTTAATATAGTTCCCGGACATCTCCTGTAATTATTGGGTTTCTATGTAATATTCATCATTGACATTCAAAAAGTACAACTTCACAAAAACAACGTTATTTTATCGATTCATTTCACTACTTGAAAAGTAGAAGTAGGTTTGAAAACACCATTCTCGAAGAAAAGAACTAGAAAAGGTTTGACCATGTAATTTTTGTTATATTTCTCTGGAAAGTATTTTCGCATAATAGCGATAGTACTATTTCCTCCCATATCACTCACAGCATCATTGGTAGTTTTGCTAGAGTTTTCTATGCTTCAGCATGAATGGTATATAAAGTGAAGTAAAGGAAAAATTGGTAATCATAGGAAGTGACTTATTTTGATATTCATTGAAATTTCTGTATGGAAATCCACTGTTCATATTGACTATGAATTATTTGAAATATTTACGTTAATGAAAGATTTAGAAGGTCGACTCTATGGGAACTCTCTTGAGTTTTAGTAGAAAATCCCTATTATTAGAGTAAGTTCTTTGTATATAAAGAGTATGTTTTCTTTATTATCTCATTAGCGTACATAATTAACTTCAATGTATACGCTAATATCAAATACATAGGATCAGAATTTAAGATCTGTTCGCTGTTATCATTGCTGTGGTCAAGGTCACAAAGGCTAGCTTTCGTTTTTGTACTGTACAATACAATTACCAGTAATATTGAATTGATAATTATATATAAATATTACAAAAGGACATTCATAATTTTGAACGTCTTTGAAATTAGTTTTCGTTTCTTACTATTTTAATAGATCGTTTATAGAAAGTGAAAAATAAAACTAGCTGCCTCATGAACTTGTATGAAATGTATCAATATTTTTTGTAGCTAGGGGGTTAGCCCCTTAGCTCAGATGGCAAGGTGAAAGATGGCGAGTTCGATTCTGGGAAATGAAAGTTCGATTGCCACAGAAAAACTAACACTCAACTAACGGTCGCCTTACAGGCCCGAGATTATAGGACGGGTTTTGTTTGCGAGAAGAGGCAATACGATCGCCAGGTTGTTTGAAGAGTTATAAAAGTGTCTTACTAGCACTAACTCAGATAATAGACGCTTATGATACCGATCCATTTAAAAACTTGGATTACCATACACTTACAGGTCGTCCGTAGTTATATTCAATATGAAATGTTGCATTTTGTGTCTTTACTTATTCTTGCTGTTAGTTTAGCCATAGTAATATAGATACCAGGATATTCCCTTCTTTAGCACAAAATGCTGTCGTGTAAGGTGTGATATAATACACGCAAGTTACCACATATATACATATTTTATTAGGCTTGGTTTTATATATCACGAGATTATTACGTAAATGAACATTTAAGTAAGCTATGATCCAGTCACTGAGACTATATTTCTAGGTATCACGATATATATATACACATCTGATTTTAGGTCTTGAAGTTGTAATATTTTTGAATATCAGCTGTACACACATTTTAATTAACTCGGACGTTGGGCCTGAGAGTATATCTCTTTAGACACTACACATTCACACATTTAATGATACATGGTTTTTGGATATCTTTATTTTGATTGGGTTCAAGCATGATGTTAAGGTATGTGCAACATGAAAACATACCTTATCAGTGATTTCTTATTACATTATATTACTGAACATACGTCATGTCGAAATAGGACAATAAGACAGTGCATGAAGTCTTCTAATATACAGTATGGAAAAGGTATTTCTCTTTCTATTTAATAATATATATATAGAGAGAATTCATTTAATAAACACTAAAGCTCACACCCTAGTCTTTAACGTTATCTAAAGACGTTAAACTTCTTTTGTTATCGAATGGCTGAGGTGCTCCTGCGACGATCAAAGTCACTTGACCGGCCACTGCCTGAAGTCGACACCGGCCAAACTGACAATAGCTTTTCCATTTTGTCTTACTGTGTGCATTATTATAGGGCAGCCAAGAATAAGACGCTGTAGTTCAATCTTACAGTAAAGTAGCTCATTAGCTGCGGTAATTTTCTTGTGAAGAATAGTTTCACTTTCATCAACTCCCTGCCGCGGCGGTGTCTTAGTTCGGGCGTGCCATAACAATGGCAAAGGATGGAGGAAAAGGTCGCTGCGGTACGGTGTGCGTTACACACACCCGGGACATTGGAGGAGAGTTACACCGACAGCAAGGACAGCTTATCATTTTTCTCACTGTGTTTTTCAACAAAGGTATAAAGTATATTCATATCACAAAACATTTAATAGAGGTGTCAAGCGGGAAAGATATAACAAAACGAACGTTTTTAAGTGTCAGAGTAAGAACGCGAAGCGAAATAGTGTCTGGTAGACACTTTCTATATGCCCAAATGACCAGAAGTATGAGCACGATATTAATACTGATTCTATAAGTTTTGAATTTGATGAAAACCATAAATACACAGTTTCTCCTCCTCATTTTATTTTATAGTACAGATATGTAGTTCTAAAAATTCCCATTTCAAGTTGCAATATTTTCGTATTAATAAAACTGAAGAATACAATAAAATAGTTGAGCTTTTTATATTAAGCTGACATAAATTGATAAATAAATGAGCAATTAAACATTAATACTGCAGCTTATGTTAAGTTTAGTGATTAATTCACACTCTTTTAAAAATATAGATTCATATTCGTAATATACGTGATGGTGACTTAAAGAAAAGTTGAAACACTGTCTTTTTCTAATAAGTCTGGAGGAGAAAAATATTTATTTTAGCTGTTTCTTTGTCACTCAGACCTTCCTTACTGTAATTGAAATTGATAATTCTTAAAGTTAAGTTTTCATCGTAACTGGATGATGAGTTTATTTTTCCCATTTAAGTGTTGGTTAGTCTAATCCAGGTCGCCTAAAATCCTTCTTAGTGAAAACCGTATTGTCATTAATAGCCAACCAATAGATTCTAATGAAGAAAAAAAAAGAAGAAGCATATAGTTACCAACCATACTAAGTCTCTGGAAACAAGGCTAGATTCGTTAACAGTACTATGGTATGTTTTAACCACCACTCAAGGGTCAAGCAGTTTAATTATCCGGCACTTCATGGCCGATTCCCATAATTGCTTACATAATTCAATATTAGTCGACAGATAAAAGAAAAACAACCATGCACTGATCGCAACGAACATTCTTGAAGGCAAGGGTAACTAACTAGATCACTCTGTCAACATTTTTACATATACTCAGAAAATACAAACTGCAGAAGTGAATGATAATATATATAATTAAAACACACACACACACACAAACAAAACACAAGGTTATCTGTTATGATTGTCCCTGTAAAGTCAGAGTAAAAGATTAACTAGATAAATGATAACCATACAATATATACATATACACAGGGTGTCCCAAACGTCTTGACCCATAGGTAAAATAGACATTATAATCTTAAAGTTAAACAAACGCATTTCTAGTGTCAGTTGTACATATTTCAGGAAAGAAAATACCCTGATGGCACAGTATACAAATAACTGATATGTGTATGGTTGTTAATGGCATGCAACTTGAATAATAAATAAATGTTGTGTTTTCCCTGTGGGTCCAGAGTTCTGGATATACCATAAAACACGAACAAGTGTACCTGCAAGACACTCCAATTTGTAAAATAACAACTTAGCAAACTTTTTGGAAAAATTAAGGTAATTCGGACAAAATAATATTCAAGTTTCTATTTTTCCACAACGATTTAAGACGGTTTGGTTAACTGATGTTATAGAGAGTAGTGACATCTTATAAATTAAGACCATAAAGGAACTTCCAGTATATTTATGATCGAAACTTTTGATTTGATATGGTTAAAAAGTGTACCAACAATGCTTTTTAAAAACGCCAGTTTCTTTTAACTTTTTGAATTTGAGGCTGTTGTAGCTGTTAATTTCTCAATCAGTACAGTACAGTTCAGTTGCTGATATTATCACGTTTTGCCCTTGCTCCAAAAATTATATAATAAATTATTATATTACCGTTGCAACGATCTTGAAGCGTTTATTATAATTTTAGTTTGTGCATATTATTTCTTTATTTTACAAGAATAGGAATAATTAACATGTCATGGTAAAAGTTCGGTATGTCTGCGGATTTACAACGCTAGAATCCGAGTTTCGATATCCGTGGTGGTCAGAGCACAGATAGCCCATTGTGTAGCTTTGTGCTTAATTACAAACAAACAATGGTAAAAGTTCGCGTTTCTATCCTTGTTATTTCATTTCCTTTCATCGGTTTCAAGCAACGAATAATTTCAGTTCATTATAATGAGTTACAAAGTTTAAATTATCTGTTTTCTCTACAAAACGGTATTCATTAATACGGAAATAATCGAAAGTGTGAAAGAATGCCTGAAGTAGTAACCATAATAAAACACTAGAACTCATTAATTAGAACTTTATAAACATGCATAGATATACTGTAGCGTTCATGAACTTCACGCTATATGTCAAATTCATTTCATTATGTTGACCCAGTACTTTTATAATTTTTTTACTAGTATCACTTAACACACAATATCATTTTTAATATAAATTAAAGCGAAATAGTTAGAGTTCACTGAACTTGCGTCATTATAAAGTTCTGATACAAACTTAGAGGACTTAATGCTGTTGTTGAAACTGTAGCTATTTGCAACATTCCAAGCCTCATGAAGGTATTGCATCTTTTACTGTTATTTCTACAGGCAGTTGAAGTTGAATCTGGAATATTGCAATGAGATACAAATTGTGTAATTACCTTTTTCTACTTGATTGTCTTTAAGTAAATACGATCATTTTTATGCTCACTTCAGTCAAAGTCAGTCTATCTGCATCAGGTCAAAACTGATGCCTTAAAGAATATATTTCTTAGAATTCACAAGAATTAGAATACGGTCTCCTCAACACTTTAGAACAACAAAAAATTTAAAACATTACCTACCTTAATGTCATTTCTCTTTTAATGAAATTATCATAATGTTATGGACAGATCTCCGAACACTGAATATCAGGGGAAGGTTTTAAAAACTAGCTTTATTATTTTCAGCGACCATATATATAAACACGTGAAAGTGTCTGTGGCCGTAACTTTATGATGTTTCTTAAAGGTAGCTTAGTATCCCTATATGTGCTTTGAGATATTCAATAGTTTTCTAAGCTTTTTCAAAAGACAGTTTTTCAAATACTCAGGTAACTAATTTCACCAAAAGTGTGTGGTTTAATGTGATTTCAGAATTAAAACCCCTTTTGGTAAATGGGTGTGAATTTACATCCCGAGGATATCATTTGGGTGTATTTCGTGTGTCAATACCCCACATTATTAGGCTTGTTAGAATGTATGCATACGTAAAGATGCTCGCGCGCACACACACACACACACACACACACTCATATATAGGTAACTATTTATACATATGTATCTATTATAGTTTTATTATGCTATTCTGTCGTTTACCTTACGATGAAGGAACATTTATTGGCAAAGTCCGTTGCTCAAGACATATTACATGTTAACAGTAACCCTTATCAATAACATATATAATCATCAAACTATCTTAAAACGTATTTAGAATTAGAATTACTTGATGTATTGAATTCTATACTCAAACTTGTCTTAAACTGTTTGTCTGTTGAAAGTACCTATTTGTTTTCTTATATAGTGTATGAGAGAAACATGGTGCACATAACACACTAAAAGTTTTTATAATATACACCTGAAACCTTAATTCATACACACGACAAATGATTTTTCTTGTTCTTTTTTCCATGCAATTACTCGTGAGTGCGAATTTTCCGGTTTTAGTAAAAGTAAAATAATAACAATTTTTTCCCTACCATTTTTATAGAAAGGGGTATACATTAGAACATTAGGAAAATTGCCCCAGGTTAAAGGCTTTAAAAAACGGCAACTCGAACAGCACCAACTAACAAAGGGTAAATTGGAACTGGAGGGAATGTCTTGTTAGCTAATGTACTGTGAAGAGGCCAACAAAAACTGTCGTCTGTTGGCGTTTGCAAGAGGTCTTTCATTTCCCACCTGCTCCTCGGTAAAGTCGTTCTTTCCTAGGCTTCGGGAAGCCGCTGGAGCCGATCGGCTCTCCACGAGAACACAGAATAACTCCGATTGCCATTCAAACGCAATCGATTAAAGACACGCTCTTGTTTGCCTAGGAAATGAACTGAGACTGAGCTGTGCATAAATCGGTACCACAAGCGTGATTCTTCCTTTTAGCACCACAAGGCTAAATTAAATCAGTTGAGCAAGGAAGAGATCCAAAAGTATTATATATGTGTTACACATTTGAAGAAAAGATTTGTTAAAAAACATCCAATCTCTCTCTTTGGTGTCCAACTCTTAACTTTCTTTGTACAAATCAATAACGAAAAATACAATACGTGTATAAAAGTTTTACTGTGTGGCTATAGCCAATAGATAATAAACGATATAAATAAGAATAACTCAATACTGAATAGTATAAAAATAAACAAATATCTATACACGTGTTAGCTGATCTGAGTACAGCTGCTTAAATAGGTCTCACTATAATATCATACATAAAGTTGCAATAAACATTACTTGTACGGAAAACTGGTTATCGTGTACTACGATTTATATTACATTATATTAAAAATGAATTTATTTCCAATTAATTTTATTACAATGACGAAAGAAAAACCTTTTCTTAGCGTGTAATTGACAACTTTAAACTGCTTGTTGGGTTTTCAAATATAATCCTTGCTGCATTAACTCGGTGTTAATTAATAATTAATCACTAGTTATGAATTCAAGACAACCTCCACTTTTCCTTTCATAAACAAGTAAACCTACCTAATCTAAAACATTTTTCCTTACGGTGATTGGAGTACTTGTATTAGGGGGTTGCTGCTATAACAAGCAGTCTTCAAGTAATCAAGCCCATGATTAAAGCAACTAGGAGGTCAACATTTTGACACCTACTCGGCCCTATAAGCCGTCTGAGGTGATATGAAGTATTTACATGGTGACGTCACAACATTAAATAAGGGTAACTTATGCGTGCCGTAAATGTAATACACTGAAGTAATTGGCTTGCATTATAATTATACTAAATATTAACAACGTCTATAAATAAAAGCAGATAACACTACTACAGAAGACTAAATGTTAGTATCTTACATAAGAAACACGTTCACTGAAATGATTTAATAACAGTGAAACTAATATAACAAACTTTGCTAACTTGTCCAATGTTTATATTCGTGTGTTTGTATTAGGCTAGTCAAGCGGAAGGTTTTGAGTGACCATGCGATGAAAACACAATAAAATATCTTGATTACACTGTAAATACTGCCTCATCTGCTCCTGCTTTTTCTATACATAGAACAGTGTATCTAACAAAACAACACTTACCACATCCATGACGAGAGACGTCCGTCGAATCTCTCCACTATCTAACTGGTCTCGGTTGTTCATAGAGCAGCCGTCAGCTGACGAGCGGACCGCACTTGCACACAATCCACACCCGTCGTGAGTAGGTACCACAGAAGCCGTCGTTTTGGCCGCTGTCGGTGGCAGGGATGAGAGCCTAACACCAGACGTTCCGGATACAGAGTTTCCTAGGTGGAGGAAAGAATCCACTTAAACTGAGCCAGTGTTGGTATGTCCACTTCTGTCAGAAGTGCAAAAAGACAAACGTGGTTGGGTTTTTCACGTGCCAGGACAGCAAAATCTATCATAACTGTCTATCAGCTCGACTAGAGCCCCTCCTTCCGACCCTCCTACTCCCAGGACAAATGACACCATACATTCACGACAAGGTTGTTTGTTGTAGGTGTAGTTTCGGTTAGGACACAGCAAGGTTTAAAAACGTCACGTGTTTTTCGTGACCCGCTAGCCACGATAACATCCTTAGGGAAGAATCTTATAACTGCAAACCGTCTAGAGCCCTAGCTAGAGCCCTCATACACGTGGAACAGAAATAGCCTGGTCCAAACAGTTCGTTCGAGCCCACGTTCTTTGGTTCGCGTTATTTTCACCTACTCACAGAGATTACGGCTGTTGCGCCTTAGTAACAGGCTTTTCCGCTAACTCACTTTCCCCGCCATTCTCTACTAACGCCCTCACTCGTTCGGATATAAAACTACAATACCAGATTTTATATGCAGTCGGAAGATATTAATTTTCTTCTTTCCTGTTACATATCTACCAGCAGATGAGATACGGGTATTAGAATTAACACACTGTCTGTTGTGCGGATTCTAGTTGTGGCTGTATATATTACGTTATATGAATGAATAGTTTGATAATACAAAAAAAGATTAATCTGGTCAATGCTCGTTTAGCTATAAGTTTGATTATAAGTGTTCTGTCTGTTACTGTGACAAGTTTTTGTTGTCAAGACGGAGGCGGAGAAAATGGTCACAAAACACCTGTATGACCTGACCAGAGCAAGCCAATCAGAAACCGATGATAAAATACCTGACCCCGCCTACCTGACACGCAGAGGCTGGGAAAGGTGCACGAGATTTTGGTGCCGAGACCGTCGTCTACGGTGACGTTCATGTGGATAGGGCGCGCGCGAGGTAGCTGTTCTTTGATGTCGTTATCTCGTGTTTCTTCACCGTAACAGGCCGAGCGACATCTTTTATCAAGTGATCGTGTCGAGAAAATAAGAGATAACGACAATTTAGCCAGAATCATGGGCCATAATCTGGTTTGCCACATTGGTGGCACACACGTCAAGTGTCACAACAGCCTAATAAAACCGTCATCACGACAAAACAAACATCTTGGGTATCTGGTTGGGCGAGAGTACTATTCAAGTTGAAGGTGTCCCTTACAAAATATATAGTTTCAGGTAAGAAACTGAAGACATTTAAATACGTGTTACTTAAAAAAATAAAGACGATAAGATAGAATCATACAGAGTTATCAAGAACCTGCATTGTTCATCTGTCACGCTGTAAAACCTCTAATTTAGAAGTCGTCGACCGTACAATAATCCATGGGCAACTTGTTCATTAACAATGGCTACCATAAATGTATTTAATCATCATATTTTCTTCGTTAGACGAGCAGCTACGGCTAGTTGCTGGAAAAGCTTACACTAGTTTAGTGAATACAGAAAAAGTATTTGGAGTAAAAAGTGCAGGTGTAAAGATGCTTGTATTTGAACTCCCAGTAAAGATAAAATGCCATCCCAACTAAACAATAAATAATCAAATTAAAATGCCGCTAAGGAAAATGACAGAAGCTTAGTATGACTCAATTATCAATGTTTATATGATGCTTTGTTACTCGTGAAAGAGGCGTTTACCTTGTTTTTAGAAGTAATAGTACTGAATGCAAATATTTCTGTGAGCCAAAGAATATTTTGTGTTACCTAATAAACAATAGAAACCAAAGCTGTAGCTGGTAGAGGACGTGGATATTATGGTTTAACTCTTGTTTTTAACACTTGTAGACATACCAGTGTGTTATCATGGAGTTATAAGAAGTATAACTCTCCAAACGTTAGGGTACTTTCAATACGAACAATTCCTGTTCAAGAAGTAGTTGATAGATCTTGACAAGAAAAATAAGCAGAAACAGTACAGACTGCATTCTAAATGAGAATCATTAATAACTTTCTCAACAGTGACAACGATAGGTTTGAGGTGCACGTCTCCTTAGTCCATGTATAGTTCTCCCGTTACCACATTCTTATTGTTACTATTTCCTCTGGTTATATGAAAATAGTAAACAGAATTGACAAACTACAAAATAAACTTTCTATTTATGTTATTAATTTATCAAATAAAATGTAATATTTTTTTCATTGATTGACAGATCAAGATTATTTAAAGCATCTTTAGTTGTATCTGGGTAGTGATAACTACAGGTTGTAGACATCTTGTCAACTATTTGATCTATTGTTAAAATCAACTTCAGAAAGCAAGATTTCAGCTATACTGGTAAGGTATTTTGATAATGCCAGATAATTATGGTATTACGTTATTTAACCTCTCGATGTTTAACCTAACCACAACCGATAAAGGTGCCAACTAATTTTTGAATATAATGAAAATAAACTAGACGACACTTAGTAGAGGTGCTGATCCAAGCAACGATCTCCTCAGGTGACCTGTAAACTGGGCACCCCTCGAAAGAAATGCTGACCTACGCCTTATTGTAAAACAGTTGACAGAAACTGCTTCAGTAATAAAAATCGGTGAAGACAAATTGATGAAATATTACTGATAAAAAGATAGGCCATATTATGGTTACTATTATTGAGGAAGGAAAGTTGCGCTAAACTTGAACTATATTATCTAATAAATCTTTTACTTATAATATTTGACTAATGTGTCTTTTGTACCATGCATTACTTTTCCCACCTTCTGTTTTTTTAGTCCCGACGCCGCTTACGACCATTGGGGCACCTTAGATGCTAATGCATCATCGATGATTCTCGAGCAGATTTACCTGGTGGCACCCACCTACTCTCCAGGTTGTCGTCCTTAATTTAGCAGTGAAAGAACAGAGAGAAGGCAGCTAGTCAACACTACCCACTGCCAACTCTTGAGCCTATTCTTTTACCAACGAATAGTGGGATTGAACGTCTCATTATAACTCTCCCACGACAGAAAGAGCGAACATATTAGGCGACCCGTAGATTTCGAGTCGAGCACCCGAACCCCTAGGCCATGCCAGGCCTTACTATTATCTTTCTAATAAATTACACAACACTCAATAAATATTCTGATTCATACATTAATAGTCTCATATTGTGTTTTTTCTTCATTTGCGAAGTTTTGTTACAATCCAAATGGTCATCTGTATTTTCATTAAGATTTCATTCAAGGTTATTAAAAACAGAATGACTAAAAACTTGCCCAGACCCTATATTACATCGTTAATTTATGGCTTGAAGTGATCTACTGGGTTTCTGATTTACTATCATACGGCGCTGGTTGCCCCTGTGGTAAAGCTCTGGATTTCGGAGCCGGATTGGAATCCAAGCAATACCACAAAATTTTCCCACACTTTAATCTGTGGGTGCGTCATAAGAATCAGAGTTAACCCTTTCGTATAGATGGAGAGTGGTGGTAGAAGAGTGCTACTGACCGGCTACTTTCCTTCTGTTTAGTAGTTTAAAAGTAGGGACAAATAGCCTAAGTAGCTTTATCGTAACTACAAATTTACCGTCATAAGTAATATATTTAAACTAATTCTTGTAAATTTTTAGCGTTTTAAGTTACAAAATAAAGCAGTTTGTAGGATATCCTACCGATCATCAAAATTTCCAGTTTGGTTTCAGCTCATCTATTTACTTAAGAACTATTTAAAGATACAGTTCACATTACTCCTACTGGGGTATTATACAATCCTGGCTTGAACAATATATATATATATTCATGGTAATGCATTTCAAAGAGGTAACATATAAACAAAATTTTTAAGTTGGAAGTCTTAACATAGATAACAGTTTTATCACTCCAGATCATAAAACCTATCATCCTTTATTACACGCATATGTAAATTTCAAAGAAGCTTATTTGAAAATAAAACCATATAAACACATAACTTCCCTTGATCTTCTTCCAGTGTCAACGCTACTTACTTAGTTAAATATGTAGCCACCGAAATCGGTGGGTTTTCCGTTCTGTAACTAAACTAATGATGGCCGTGCGGGGTGTCTCAGTGACTGCGAGATTCAACCTATTCCACAACACATTATACCCACTAAACATCTCTGATACAAAAGACACTTTGAGCCGAATGTTCTGACAAAAAATGTCAAACCGTTTGACTTATCTAGTAAGAAACACGAGATCTGATGACATTCAAAACTTTGATATTGGGGGCAACTGTAAAAATTCACTAGGGTGACGGTGCTGGTAGTCTAAGCTTCTATAAGAAAATGAAGAAAGACACACACAGAACCTTAACTTTTAAATTCTACTCTCTGAGGGATGACAGATCCATTCCCCAAATATATTTCTCTTTGCAATGCATAATACTATACACAATACCCACCCGTCCTTTATGCATATGGTGATGTCGTTCGTACGTCCCTACTCCTAATTTAATTTTTGCATCGTTGAAAGAAGTTTAAAAAGCTTCCTACGCACATACGTTACTCTTCTAATCACATAGATACACAAAAATTTGTACGCATAATGTACTTTAATCAAGATTACAAAAATTGAAAACATATCCGTATCTTTAAAACGCAATGAAAAAATATATTGAAACCGACTGAGAAATATTCAAGGGCATTTTTCATCATTTTCAAGTCTTCTAAATTGCATATACAATAAAATAACCATATATCCAATTAAACCTGCAAATACTACAACATTTAGGAAATTTATCCTTATATATTTTTATTAATAAAAGAAACGACTGTTTAAAACACTATTTTTTGCTTGAAAGGTTTTCATAGACACTTTTACTCCGAAAACAAAAAAGAAACCAGATGACTATTACAGAGGAGATTTTTAAAGTTATTCAACGGATAAATAAGGTATCTGCGCATTTAACCATCCTTTATTCGAAACTGTATAGGTAAAAAAAGTAATGAAATTCATATTTTATAACTGAATAATTAATATGTTTATACATAAACATGGATGTTGTAGTTTTAAAGCAATTAAAGCATACGTTTTGTTTTTATTTGTTTAAGAAAAAGAAATTCAGGTTAGAGAGCTATAAATTATTTTCTAAAGTGAATTAAACAATAATGTTTCTCAGTATCAATAAGCTTCCTCGAATCTGTCAAAGGTCAAGAAGAGCCTGTTATTTTATTTTTTTTCACCCTAGAGGCTTTTTGACTAATATAATACTATTTGTTAACTCATCAAAGCAAATCACACTTACAAGCTTAAATTGTAAAATAACTCAATGAAATTTGTGAAGGTAACTTGGAGTATCTTATGATATCGTATCAAAATGGCTCATAATTGTAACTTTTTGTGTCTTATCTTACTAGGCTAAGATTATTTTTCATGTTTGAATGGGTCACCTTCATAAAATAAACGACACACAAATTTGTTACGTAATTTAGTTTAAAATGTAGAATAGGTTTCACAAGATATTTTCAGATAATAGTGGACGTTCTTTTTATCACAGTTTATTACGCTAGCGCCATCTAGAGGGAGATGGTAACTGGTGATGAGAAAACCGTTTAACATAATCGCATGGATCAATTTAAATGTTTGATCAATGGAGCTTCAGTTCATTTAAAGTTTTTATACCATAAAACTGTTATGTTTCATAGGTACAAATTACATTCAACTGAAGAAACAGGTAAGTAATGTGTAAAACACAGTGCAAAATTTGACAGAAGTATTATCAGTATTGAGTCAACCGACATTGTTGGTAATTTTCAAAGTATGAATTCAGTTCCCAAGTTTTGTTAAAACGTATGTAAGATGCACCCAATAAAAATGGTCATGTCATAAGTCAAGATTAACCTTCTTCTAGTGATATAATAAGCTCAGTAAAATTAAATACTAGTAAGAAAACACAAAGTGGAATTTTGATAATTTAACAATTAGTCAAAATTATTATTATCCTAATAATTTCATAACATAAACACAGAAAATTTAATTATCAATAAGAAAAAGCAAAATGCAATTCAGATCAGTTAGCATGTAATGGTATTTCTTATTTTGATCATTGTGTAAATTTGTTATCTTTCTTTGAATATTTCATCATTAATTTATCATACTTCATTCCAAGACTCCATTGAGGCATCCTCCAAGTTAAAAGTCATAATTGATGGTATACAACTCTTTTAGTAATTAGTGGATTTAAAGATAGCACAAACTGTGTTATATGCGTGAAATTCCCACCTAGTCACATTCAAATATCAAATGCCCATTATGAAGACAGACTCATAAAAGATATTTGAAGAATTCGATCAAACATCCAAAATAAGCTATCTTAAATAAAAAGCCAGTCTAATACAACTGAATTAGTATTAATTCTGTTGATAAAAATGCTATAATTTCGCATTTATTTAACAAAATAATATGTTTGTGTACTTGAAAAAATAAAAAATAAAACTAGCAACTTATTCAAAACGTGTAAGCTATGTGAACTGTTACCACTGAAATTTTTAATAAAACCATATAATTTCTAGTTAATCATACAATGTATCTGTTAAAATTCATCTAAGTTTCATGTTCACTATAAATTCAGGTAATTGTATCAAAAATATTAAAAATATCTACACAGTTATAAAAAATAGATTATATGGTAACACTATTTTATAGGATAGTTTGAAAGCACTCTTAGAGGTTTACATGTAAAATAATTTTAAAAAATGTCCAAGGTAAATTTTAATAAAATGTTTAGCTATATGGATAATTTACTTTGAACTGACAATAATCTCAGATATTATCAAAATCTATCAACTTGAATTTAAATGAAACGGAATTTGTTCATATATATAACAAGATAAGCAATACTTGAAAGATTTTATATCAAATACAGGGATTGAGTACATTATATTAAACGATACTGGAACCTCACCACATCGTTACAATCCATGTTGTCACGTCGACTCTGCACCTTGAAAATAGCCCAGTAGCGTAGCTACATTGAAAAAGTCTTCATCATAAAGCTGTCATATCCAAAGCACACTCCATCTTTCTGTTGTTCTCCATAATCCATTTATTTTACGAGAATTACGGTTTACCAACATCCACTTCAACATTCTGATCACATAGAAATCCATAGGTGGAGCGTCCTGCGACTTGGCGGGTATATTTTCGTATGGAGTACTACGAATACCCGTTTCATTCTCCAGATGCTTGAGGATTGCAACTATTGAACAGGAGATATGACAGTAAGTCTTATCTTGGTGAACCCATACCCTGTTGGCCACGTTTCCAAACAGAGATCCTTGATTATGTTGAGTACTGTTGCCAGGGGCACGTGAACGGCTGTTGTACCTGACCATTGCGTTCTTTGGTTATTACCTATTACAAGATTCCACACTTTGTATACCATGTTGGAGGTCTCTGTCTGGACGATTCTGCTGCCTCAAGTTGATACATATCCTTTGTTTTCCGATGCCATTAAGTAGAAGTGATATCCCAGTGTTGTAAATTCTAAACCACGATCTGAACAGATCTGCGTGATATAAATGTGAAACTATTTTGCATTGAGAAGGGTTGTTACATACCCTTCCCATATGCAATCAATTTTCACTGGCATCATATAACCTATGAAAACCAAAAAATGTAAAAATATAGTTTTCTAACACATGGTTCGATGGGTTTGAAGTAGTTCATTCACATCATCTAGAAAATTTTGCTTTATATTTCTCTCATCTACTATCTGTAACTATTATATGAGCCGTTTATTTACTGTATTGTCCCCCGGTGGGGCAGCAGTAAGTTTACGAACTTACAATGCTAAAACTAAGGTTAGATTCTCCACAGTGGATAGTCCATTGTGTACCTTTGCGCTAAAAATAACAACAGAAACAGTCTATTGTATGTCTTCTCCATCCAAGTAAGTAATAATATATCATTTACGTATATTATATGTATGACTATACTTATATTTACCAAATTTTTATTTATACTGACTGTAACATGCTTACAAACAATTCTTATTTGTGTGTAAACTTATTTTAATAACATGTTTGTAAACAATTCTTAATCACATATACATATACTTAGAGTAACATGTTTTGTAAACAATTCTTAATCACATATATATGTGCTTAGGGTAACATGTTTTGTACACAATTCTTAATCACGTGTATATGTACTTACGGTAACATGTTTTGTAAACAATTCTTGTAAACATATATATCTACTTAGAGTAACATGTTCTGTAAACTATATATATATATCATTTTTTTATACAAATTCATAACAGTTATGTCAATTTTGGTGTTTAGAGAAACGAAAACGTAAAAACGTCATCCTCTTAGCTTTTATGGCATTCAATAATGCCCCCCCAAAAAAAGCGTCACACATAAAAGATAGACGAATAAAGGCAGGGTACTGGGGAAGTAGGACCCCAAGCGTTAGGAATATTAATTTCAACCTCTATTCACAAACCTCAAATATGAAAGGATGAGTACTCAAGTCTGAAATTGCTATCAGATGTCTGCAACTAGTTGCGGGAAGGCAGTTGGGTCTAATGTTGGGTCAGAATTATAAAAACAAAAATAAGATTATAAGAATATTACATCTGGACTACTGTAGATAATAAGTTAAGTTTTTTCCTAAAGTTGGCATTCCAGTCCACATAACGGTCACGCACCTACACGAAAAGTAGAATAAAACCTACTAATGTTAAACGTATGAAAAAAACAAAAAACAAAAACGAACTTTCACAAAAACAGTAATAATCTCGCCCAGACAACAATAATCTCGCCTAGACAACAATAATCTCACCCAGACAACCACCTGAATGCTATAATATTAGTGAGTGCAAATACGTATTTAAATTATTCGTCTAGCTCCATGTTCTGTAAACCATTAATATCACTAAATATATTTATTTTAAAAAATGATAAAAAAACATTATTGTAAAATCATCCCTATACCTTTCAAAATTTCAATACGTACTTATAAACCTGCTTTATACATCTTCCTGAATATAATTATAAAATAAGTTTAGGCACATTCCACGTATTTATGTATAAAGAATTTCATGCAGTACTTATACCTTTGTATTTTACTTACTGTAAGATATTTTGTGAGTAACATAGGTGTATAGACATTTGATCTGTACATCGTCATGCATTAAAATATATATGTACATATATTATAAAAATAGATATACAACATTAGTTAATATGGCCCTTGGTTGGCTCAGCGATAATTTTGTGAGCTTATAACGCAAAAATTCGGGACTCGAACTCCGCATCTGACAAAATGCAATTGTGCATTGTGCAGCTTAGCACTAAAACTATATATATATATATATACATCCATACACGCATATGCATATTAACAGAGAGATATATATATATGAAATGTGTTTCTCTACGTACCTTCTGTAAAATGTTCTGTTCCCCATCCATTTTCAATTGTATTCCTTATTGAATGTCCTGGAAGAAAACAATATATATGAATAGGAATATTGAAATAAGCAGTGTACAAACGTTTTTACATAACATAAATGTATATTCGACAACAACGTAACGTTTAAAAGGAGAAGAAACATATGACCTTAAAACGTTGTTGACTATATGTATAAAGTTGGAGTGATTCAACGAACATAGAACATCTGTCCACCACTAGACGAAAGGTGAAGCTGTACATGATTTGAGTAAAATTTTGCAGCAATTGCAATATAATTTCGTCTCTGAAGCATCGTTCATGTAACGCTCCATTTACACTTCAAGTTTATCACTACTTTATATTAGATTTTCTATATAAAACGATAAAAACGTCACTAAAATTGAGCTTCAAAGTAACACCAGTTCTCTTCATGCATGATCGAATAAAACAATGAATTTCGTGTACTGAGGTGAAGATTTTATTGGTGTAATCAACAGTAGATTGAAAAAAAATCTTTTTTCACGTTGCATTTAGTAGTGCAAGAAGTTGAGAAGGTCTTAAAACATTGAATTGGTAGTCTTTTTCGGAGTAGTATTGACACTTGAAAGGGTATCAGAAATGACTGAGTTCGCTGAAATTGATGCGACATAAGAAATATGAATTTGGTAGTCCTATTCATACGAATATCTATAAATGCGCCCCCTAGAATATTAAGAATATATGTACATATATGCAGCGAAGGTGTGGTACAATATCTTTATTCGTCTGAGATTAAAGAATAAAAGGCAATAAGGATAATTGTCGACAACGATGAATATGGCTGGATGATATTTAAGATGATTAAATATCAAATAATATGTAAAAACGAAAAGATCGGCTGAAAATCGAACGAGATGGAAGATGATGATCACCAACTTTTGGATCGAAGAGGACATCATGATTGATTGAGAAGTTAGAATTAACTTACAAAATATGTCATGTGAAAACGAAAATTAACATATTACGTGTCTCATTCAGTCATATAGCAATACTTCTTTATTATGAAATATTTGGCTCTGATCACAGTTATTTCAGTCAATTAAATTATTTATCGAACCATCACGTTTCCAATATTACAGAGAGATAAACTTATAGCAAGAAATTTTTTAATTGCTACAAGTTAATATCTCTTAATGTTATTTACTATCAGTTCCAGAAGTCATATTACCAACTCAAATTTCATCCCATGCGATACATTAGTGTGTAACCATTTTTTCTCAAAAGGACATTTTAAATGTAGAGTTTTAATAGGAATTATGCTTAGTACTTTATACGTTAAGTTTAAAAGAAAAACCTTAAGCAATTTCGTGTTATTAACTGATATTTTAAATACGAACAACAAATAGAAAAAATTCAAAATGTAATTGATGTATATGATTAGTTTGATATAGGTATGTTGACAAGCACTATCAACATGTGTTCCTGTGTTTACGTCTAATTTCCCAACCTGCTTGTTCCGGTTTCTAACACTTAACTTCAGCAATGTTCTCCTGAAACCAGTAAAACTCATCTGGGTAAATAATCAGACACATCTGTGAATCACACAGACATGAACAAAGTAAGTCTATACTGTATCTAAATTATCATATTTCTATAAAAAACTATATGAGGCTTCAACGATGTCACTGGAGTGGTCCTACTTCATCTATATATCTAGCTAAAACATATTATAAGTAAAATTGGAACGTTTAATACATAACCAGTAGCCTAAATAGGAATATAATCAAAAAGTTTAGATGTGAAAAAAAGCGGCCAAAAAAAAAAGGAATTTAGTATGCGACTTAAAGGAATAAAATCAAAATTGGCACCTGTTATGTATGACATTTTCTAATAGCCTAAGACTGAGTTAAATTGTAATTTACATTTAGTAGTTAAATATTTGCTGATTTATATACA